>NW_027311863.1:0-15000 GCF_918797505.1 Bemisia tabaci
TTTCGACATTTCTGGAGTCTTTTTATATAAAGAGTTGAGACACGCGGCATATGGATGTCACAAACGGGAATAAAGATTACACAAATCGGACGTTTTTTACAATCTTTGATCAACCCATTCCCGAATTCCTGTCTCCGTTCCATCTCTCATTCCATTTGCTCCTTGCCGCCGCCCCCCCATTCCCCGGTCCATTCAAGTTTATAATGTTTGCAATCGGTGAAAATGTGATCTTTGTTCCCGTTTGTGACACCGTGAAGGCCTAAAATACAGGAGCTAATCAGAGATGGATTCGACTTGTCTTTACTCTCAGTATAGAGGGACTCTAGATATTCCCAGGTAAAAAACGGAGGTTTCCCTCTCTTAAACATTCTTCAAAACTTAAAAAGTAAAATATAATGGTAGAACAAAACATTCCATCTGCTTGGTGACGCACTTGACTGGATTCTACGTTAGTCTGACCACGTTTGATTCCCATTAATTCCGCCGCGTCAATATTGACGAAGTTTCTCGCAAGTTGATCGAGTCAAAAGCTCGCTTCATTCATCTTTCATCTCGCTCCGTGCCTTCAACTTCTCATTTCCTCATCACCTCTGCCCTGTCGGATTCGTTTCAACTCTTTCCGACGTCGGTTAAGTACCTGATGCGGCCCTGCATTGGAAAACGATCGTTCAGGTTGCACTGCGCAACTTTGAGAACATCACGCTGACAGCTTCTGTGGCGAGGCTTGAATGATCGATTATCGATATTTCTCCCATTTGAAGCTATGGTAAAGAATCGATAATTGAGGTGCTCTTTGCAAACACCCTGCTTATCGATCATTTCCCATAAGTTTTGATGGCGGATCAATCGATGTATCACAATGCTCGCCACGCCATTGATAAAAGTGCAATTGGCGAGGGTAAATTTGGCAATATTGAAAAGTAGATAAGTCCTTTCGTGGGAGGAACAAACGACGATTTCTACCCTATTTAAAATAAGGTCGTCTCTAGCCCTGAAATTGTGAAACATATATGTTTTTCGGTTTTTGAAGCATCCACAACATTCTGAACGTACGCTCATTTCCAAAATGGAGGTTATAAAATAATAATATTTTTTTTTTAATATCTTAGACGTCTTCATAAAGAGGGCAGACTTGAAGTACTTTAAACTCTCTAAGCACAACAATAGGTCGGGTTATTTCTTTTAGAATTTTTTTAGTGGTGTTGGGACTTTACGAACTTTAGGAACATTACGGCGACAGCCTCTGGGGCGAGGCGTGAATGATGGACTATCGATATTTCCCCCCATTTGAAGCTATGTTAAAGCATCGATAATGGAGGTGTTCTTTGCAAACACCCTGTTCATCGATCCTTCTCCATAGATTTAAACGGTAGATCAATCGATACATCGCAAAGCTTGCCACGCCACTGGGCGGCTTGCAAGTCGTATCGCAAGAGCCTCCAGTGGGTCATTTCATTGGCCATTCGATGGTCTTTTAATGTGTGCATTGTGCGAATTAAACAGACACAAGAGACACTCCATTGGCCTCTTGGCGACAGGTGGAAGCTTTTACTTTCGGGAATTCAACAGTTCCTTATGGACAATTATAAGGAAGCAACAGTCATCACTCCTTTTCCAGCTGTTGACCTTCCCCCATGGTAGATGATGAGCTTTGGGTGACGTCATGAGCCAAACAAGTTTCTCAAACTTCGGCTCGTTTGCAAAACGAAACTGCCAACACGTTGTTAAACATCAACCATGTAGGTAAGTCAACAGTAGAATGCTGAAGTCCCGAAAGTATGAGCTTTCACATTTTCCAAGATACCAGTGGAGGGTCTCTTGTCCCTGGAGTTAAAGGAGAGATATCGATGAGGGCCGTTTCTGGACCCAACGCAGCTGAATTTCCTCATCTCTACGATTTTTTGCGCATCGAAAATCAAAATTTTTCATGCATCATGATTGGGTCATTTCCAGTTGTAATACTGGCCTGGACATGGGTCTGAGGACCGATTTTCTATAAATGTGAATTTTTCGACATTCGACCGCAAACCCTTAAACCTTCATTTTCGCCAAAATCGGCATTCAGACCTATTAATAGACCCGTATTAGACTCAAAAAGAGACCAAAAATGGCTAAATCATGATGCATTACGTAAAATTTAGGCCTTTAATGCGAGCCAAAAATCTCAGAGGTGATGAGATTAAGGGTGCCATGAACCAATGCACTTCATGTTGAAATTCTTTTTGATTATCGTATGAGATCAGAGGAAAAATCAGAGAAATGTTCAGTCAGGAAAGACCAAGATTCTCCTGGTATTAAGACAATTTTTGATGGAAATTTGACAATATTGAAATGTACTTAAGTTCTTACGTGAGGGAAACGATGATATATGAAAAAAACGATATTAATTTGACATAGCCTTTTTTTTTTGTGTGGGCCCGAAAATGGCCCTTATCGACTTCCCTCCTTTCAAGGAATAATTTGTCTTCTTCCTTTTCTTTTTTTTTTGGCAGGAACTCTCGATTTAGTATCAAACCCTCACGAGAAAACAGAATGTGGTCCGCGACAACTTATCGAAGAAACCACTATTTTATTGCGAAGAAATGCGGGTTGCATACTCACTAATATGAAGGTGCACATAATTTGCTAAATTGTAGATCGTGTTTTGTGAAACCATTTAAGTCGAGAAAACGCTAATTGTTTCTGCTTTTCCTCTTCCTTCCCCTTATTAATTTAAACCATTTCATCTCGCAATTAAGACCAGTGAGATTATTGATTGATCTTCACCGCAGTGGGAAAAGAAAGAGAGTGGGGTAAGAATATACAACCTAGATAGGTTTTAGCGATTTAAGAAGCGTTAATCGTAATTTAAAACGCTCTATATCAAAGACAATTTTAGGGATAGATTTTTTTTGTGTTTTGGTCAAATTTGTCATTTTATCGAAAAAAATATTTCAAAGATTAGGATAAAAAACTACATCCGACCAATCTTTCATTTTTTCACATGAGAGGTCCAAAAATTTAGATCCAAATAAAAAATCAATACTCTCTTGAAAAAAAGTTGAGAGCACCTCTGAGCTCTGAGGGAATAGAACGAAACGTGTCGACGTCACTGTAAAAATTCTGAAATAAAAAACACGACTCATGGTTGCGCTTAGAACTTTTAAGTACTTCAAGTTTGCTCTCCTTATAAAAAGTCTGAGATATTTAAAAAAAAAAATGGTTTTATAACTGCCGTTTTGAAAACAATTATACGCTCAGAATGTAGAAGATGTTTCAAAAACCGTTCCAAAATTTCAGTGCTAGAATCGGCCTCATTTACGAAAGGGTACAAATCGTCATACCCCCGCGAAGGAACGTAACTACTTTTCAATATTGCCGCATTTCCCCTCACATATTGCATTTTTATCAAGATAATTTTGGGCATTTCTGACTAAAAATTTCACTGGTTTTTCCTCTGAGGTCATGAAAAAATCAGGGAAATTTTGAACAAAAATACCACGGACGCATCCTTGTAAAACATCTTATTTTTTTAGGTCAATTTTGCTACATTGGAATGGAGTTACGTTCTTTCGTTCGGAGAACGAAGAAATGTGTTTCATCGTCTGGAGTTCAAGCGCGACTAAAATACTATATCCTATGATGCAGAAAAATCAACTTTGAAAATAAACAAAGCGCAAATCGCACTTTAATCATTGTTTGTTCCTGAGGGGCATGGAGAATCCACAATATGGGATCAACCGGTCTTTTTAAAAGCTCCTCGAATCGATGTCAATTTTTTAATGTTTTTAAATTTACTTTTACAGAAATACACTTTAAATCAATGAGTAAGTACTCTATCCGCATCTATTTGCATCTGGATTAATCTTGCATGTGTGCGAAAAGCTTTGAGCGAGCTTAGCAATTCTGCTATAAAGTGAGAGCACGGTGCTCGAATCACGATGTTGCTTTGTCGGTTCATGCATGACTTGTCCATTTAATGTACATACTACCGTGCTAAAGAAGAACGCCGTATGAACATTCGAGAGTTGCTAAATTTCCCTAGATAAAACATGTATTTTTGACAACATTCAAGCATATTTTTCCTTGAAATTTTCAGATATTATATATTGAATTGCGTACAAAATTGTGTGAAAATTTTGGGAAATAATATTCTCAATCTCCCCGGTAATTTTGGTTTTTATCGGAGGAAACTTGGCAACGTCTGAAGGCTCATACGGCGTTCTTCCTTAGCACGGCAGTATACATGCTCATTCATCGTAACGCCTAGTCGAGTTTTTCTCTTCTTTTTTTCACCTCACGTTTTAAACATTCGTCCTCATTTTATCCAAAAAATAGGCCCTCAATTTCCTCCATACAGGGCTCTCAACCCAAGGAGAAACAGGAGCACTGTAATTTAAAACCTATGATTCACTTAAGTATGGTAGTGAGTGGGTTAGTCGAAAATATTTTTTCAACCTCTCTAACCCTTCTTTAGTTTGCACCGAAAAAAAAGTGAAGTTGATTGAGCATTCTGGATGTAGGAAAAGTGTGCGAGTACTTAAAAATGGCTTAGCTACCCGCCATGGCAGTTAGTTTGACATCCTGACATTCCTGAAATGACTGCTACAGCGGGTAATTCGGCATTTTTAAAGTTCTCGCACACCTTTTTTTACAACTAGAATGTTAAATCAACTTCAGTTTTTTTTTTTTTTTTTTTTTTGGCGTGGCTCTTTTTTTTTGAAAGTTGAGAAAAGTTCAGGTCTCCTCCGCTTAAAATATGCTCCGATGTGGCCAAACCTATTGTCTTTTTGAAAAAAAAAAAAATAATTAATTTTTAGGGGTATCTGCTCGGGCGTTCTAAAGGGCGCACATCTATTCTCTCTCAAACAATATTGATATTTTGACTTAAGTATTGTCGTTTCTAAATGAAAATCATCGAATTGCGGTTCTTTAAGTCAAAAATTTTGCCGTATCTATAGCCGGAAAGTCACAAACGGCCAAGTGGATGCATTTTGCAATTCGGAACTATAAATTCTGGCTCTTCTGGAGAAACACTTACGTGCATAGGGAAACTAATGACGTCGTTTTTAAAGCGGGCTAGAATTTATAGTTTCAAATTGCAAAATGTAGTCCAATTTATGCGCAAAAACCACCCTCCGCCCCTTCTTCTTTCAAAAACAACGAAATGACGTAGAACATCGACTTAAAAGTGCAAAGTATCGCACATCTCTAACTCTAAGTTCGGTAGATAGAAAACATTTTAGGATCCTTCACCCTCTCGAGCCTCGAGAGATCACACGTTTGGAAATAAAGAAAGTTAGGAACTGACATTGATAAAAACACCTATCCCGATTTGCAAGACTGCAAATCTCCCGAAAAATATTGTTTTTATCGAGATCATTATTATTACAAAATGTTTATCTCGCGCTTCTGAAAGGCACCACTTTAGTCCCCCTTGACTTTTACTATAGTCTTCCTACTTCAGAGTTAAAATAAGTTGGACCCAGTCAAGGAAAGAAATCTTTATTCATTGCTAAAGCGCTCTCCCAATATTTACTCGATGGTGGGTGGGAGATTTATTTTCACCCGTGACGTAAGACGGTAAACTAAACGAGGAATTTGAAACGAAAATAAATACGCTAGCAAATAATGTTAGAATCTTTACCCCGCTTTACATGTCTTTGAATAGCTCTGCTGCTTTCAAACTACCTCTGATATTTCGAGATTTCTGAAGTATTGTTTAAGTTTATACGAGAGCTAATCCTCTTCAATTTTTTTTCCTCTTGCAAAAACATGTTATCTCCCCTCAGACTTAAAAAAATTATTTCTAAGAGTAAGTGGTTCATCAGTGCCTTGTAATAGCACTGCCTATACCGTCCTAAATCAAAACTTGCGTTGTACCATCAATAAAACCCAATACATAACTTACCATATTGTCAAATCATTAAAAACGTTTCCTATGTCTTTCTTCTTTTCAGATGGCTTCCTCAGTTGCTTGCTTGAAAAAAAAAAAAGTCTGAAACGATGTTGAATTTTTGTCTTATTCACTTTCTTCTCAAAATAAAAAAAAAGACTCAAATTGTAAGTTTGACTATTTGTTTCTCAAAATGTTCGTAAAAACTTTTCCAGACTGTGATTTAAATAACTCAGTTTAGAGTTTTCATGAACTAAGGCGCCGCCCTCTGTTATGAAAAGTAGCACGCAAGGAAAAAGACGAAAAATCAAAAATCAAAGGTAGGATGAAGTGGAAGTCATTACTACCCTAGTAGCGGAGTTGAAGTTATTTTCTCTCATTTTTCTTTTTTTAAAAGAGTGTAAAAAGAAAGGTAATGATTTATACGAATACAGATTTACATACGGATGCACAACGATTATAAGACGAAAATGGTGAATTATTGTTGTTAAAAATACCCATTTTTAATTATTCGGTCTAGTATGTAAACAATACATGAATGATTAAAGGTTCCTAATCTCTATTGTACAAAAACTGCCCCGAAAAGTTTTGAAATATTATTTCTTTATCATAAAGAATGCAATACTCGAGGAAAAATGGGAAAATTTATCTCTCGTTTATGCATAAATTATATGTTACATTTTGCAATAGTTATACAGCTGTTATATAATCTTTATGTCGATCTTCGTGGAAAAAAAGATAACTAAACACCGAATTTGTGTTATATAACCACTGTACGTCTGTATTGAAAACACTACTTTTATAAAAATTATAAATAATTTTTTGGGGTGTATAACTTTACTACTTTCATGTTTATTTAATTTTTTTTTTTAAAGATTTCTGCTACTAGGGCAACAACTATGGAACAAAAAAATCGAAAGTTAAGACCACAATGGACACCAAAATCCGATAAAAAAAACCAGTGACTTACCGTTGTGTTGCGAAGCGACAGGTGGTTGATGGATAAATGAAACAAGACCAGGAAGCTACGCATGGTGATTATATAAAAAGGGCGCGTGCGTCCCGTGATTCAACCCCCTACACCCGCCCTCCCCCTCGCCACCCTAACTTCTACCCCTCCTCGACTCAAATTCGTCTTTAGCGCCGCTTTAAACCACCCACAACATTTACCCTCCGGACGAGATATCCAAAAACGCGAAGCAAAGTTTACGCAAGTTTGAAATTCCTTATGTGTGTTTTATATGTCATCAACAATCGTGATCATCAACGACGGGTAGGAGAGCTAGGCATATCTAACCAACAATCGTGATCAACGCCAGAATGGAGAGTTGAGCATATATAATCAACCATCATGATTATCAACAATATAATGAACAGTTAGACATATGCGATTATTCCGCTGCAAACTTTGACCGCACCGATGATGAACTGTGTAGGATTTTGTTGATAGATCGTTCACTTATATCTCGCCTCCAATTTCGTCGTGTAGGCAAAAAATATACCAGGGAACGCAAATAGTTGTCTTTACAGAAACACACACCCTTAAAACTCAACAATGGAAAAATTGTATTGCCTGGCAAGTCTGATATTAATTCTTCTTTTTAGAAAAACAAAACGTGAAACTATAGATGTAAAATCAGCGGATTTCAAACATCCGACGGTTTTAAAGATAACGATTTTTTAGAATCCGCAAATCTCCAAAAATGATCCTACTTGGCAATGTTCCTTATTGATGCAAAATGTAGCCCAATTCATCAAATTTCAGACACATGCAAATCTAAATTTTCGGGCGATTTCTGTCGAGTTGAGGGGAAAATATTTTCGAGTTCCTCAAAAAAAATATGTATAAAAATATATGACCTCTGATTGCAACGTTATGCACCATAATTATGTTTTATTTTCAATAAATGTTTTTAAAAGCTACACCGAGGTTTTCTGAAAAGTTTCCGCGAATTTATCTAAATGATCTCAAATAAAAGAATCGAAAATTTCGACGCGATAGGTATTTATGTTCGTTCTATTTTCTTTCAAAGTAACCAAAAAAAATTAAATATCATCCGAGTTTCTCAATCGTTACAATGAGGATACCAATTTTCCTTTTAGTTATGGTATAAACTGGAGCAGAAAGTCAAGAATGATGACACGCAGTCCTATATCATTCCTACCGTTTTGTAGGCGCTAATATACGTATCATGCCAACTGACCGACTGCACTGCGTCTGGCGCGATGCGAGAAGTATTCATGCAGTCTTGTATAGGCGCTAATATAGGCGTGACGCCGACCGCACTGTTTGGCGCAATGCGTGAAGTATTCCGAAGGTCTTGAAGGCGCTAATATACGTTCAACGCCGGCCGCACTCTGGGTTTGGCGCGATTATTCTTTCGAATAATCGCGGAATCGAATAATAGAGCTTAAAAGACCTATGTTGTGTTTTGACGCCGTATGAGCATTTCAACGTTGCCTCGTTTCTCTCGATTGAATATTTTTTCGAGAAAAGTTAGGACAGTTCTTCATACCCACGACCATGATTCAATCTTTTCACTTCATTTATCATCAGAAGGTAAGACATCGATGATGACTTGTCAAAAAAGTAACCCAAACTAGCTTTAACATGAAAATGCGTTTGTTTTGCAACTGTTTCCTGTTTCGCCAATCTTCTATCTTAGGGTGATTCGATGGACGCCATATTTTGTGTCAGAACGGCATGCGATGTATCGAATCAATTGGTTCCATTTTTTCAGCTACTTGTTATTTTTTTCGAATTTTGAGATCGCAATTCTGTTGTCAGGAGACTAAAGCACTTACTTACCAATTTTAACAAAGAAATTCAACGTAATAAAGGCGTGGTTTTTCTAGAAAGAAAATATTGCATTCAAGTGCAGTTTGATATCAGTATTGAATGCGATGTTTTCTCGCTAAAAAAAAAACACTAGAGGTAAGAGAGTACTTTAGTCTCCGGGCAACAAAATTGCGATCTCAAAATTCGAGAAAAATGACGAGTAGCTGAAAAAATGGAACCAATTGATGCGATACATCGCATGTCGTTCTGACAAAAAATATACGGCGTCCATCGAATCACCTTAAATTAGCTTTATTTTGAATTCGCGTATTCGTGTGGCAAATGCTATGGTTTCCAATCGCGCAATCCTCATATATTTTCTTAGACCTTTCGCGCAATCCTGGATTACCGACCCCGGAAGTGGGCTACTTCTGTAAAAGTTGTCCGGGGATGAAATAGAATGACGTGTGGATGCTTGTGGATCCGAAGAAATATTTCCCTTCGACAAGAGCCGTAATATCCTTTGAAAAGGCTTATCCAACTGTCAGAAGTTGATTCACCCCGGATGCGGTTATTCGATTATTCTGAAAACCCGCCTGAAGTTCACTGACAGGGGTGAAATACTCTGCTTTTCTTTGAGACCATCTTTACATTTTTATTCGAAGAGGCTCACATTTTCTAACAATCTCGTAAATAATGAATGAACGTAAAACTTGTGAATTTTTTTGGCTTCTCTTTTTCAAAGGGTGTGGATTCGATCGGCATGGATCGATCAAGATAGGTAAGGGATAAACTGGGGAAAAAACACATTGGATCTAGAGTCCAGACTCTTAAAAACATCGACAAGAAAAAATACTCTTGATTCAATCGGATTTTTGCTTAAATCAAGAACCAAACCTCCTAATTTGAGCGGATTTCGTTTTGATCGAAGCAAAAAGCTGATGGAATCAAGAGTATTTTTTCTTGTCAATGTTTTCAAGAGTCTGGACTCTAGATCCAATGTGTTTTTTTTCCAGTGTAAGAGCGGGTGAGGGATTTTCACAGAGAGGAAAATCCCTTACCCATATTCTACAGGGAAGAAATGAAATTGCTAATTTAACAATTTTGTAAAGAGTCCGACATGTTTCAATGTATATTTTACAATAAAAAAATGTTAAATTATACTATCCCCGTGGTTAAATTAGCTTTCCAGTATTGAAAGATGTACTTTTGAAAAATTTCGAACATATTTGTTAACAACTCACTTGTTAAATCAGCAACCCATTTTTTCCATGTAAGAGGGGAAAGCGAAATGCAGATTTTAATATCTTGTGCCGACAATTGCACATATTTGTTTTCCTGAATCTGAACCAGAAACTTCCTACAATATTAACCAAATTTAGGAGCGTCCAAATAAACCGCCGCTAATTGATTATTGGAACTACCTGAGCGCATTGACCTCTGCACTGATGATCTGCCGAAAATCTGTTTTTGACAATTGTCTGTGCGGCCACTTGTAGACAACAATATCAACACATTCCGGGGAAGCAGCCAGTGGCGTAGCGCGCTTCGCGATATATCGATTGATCTGCCATTTAAACCCATGGAATAGGATCGATAAACAGGGTGTTCGCAACGAACACCTTAATAATCGATTCCATACCATTGCCTCAAATGGAAAAATATCGATAATAATCGATCATTCAAGTCTAGCCAACGGAAGCAACCACCACAGCAATTACTACCGCAACAGAGGCAAGTATGATTGTGCATCGGTGAAGGCCTAGATGCCATTTTCAAAATTGACATATAATTACTGCTGGGACGATAGAAGAGTATTTTCCAGACGTTTTAGCACGGTCAACACCAAAAAGTCAAGTCGGATGGGCATCACGACGTCCAAAGTTTACAGTTTACAAATTTAAACATTTTTTTAAACATTTCATACAATCGTTTTCGTGTCAGAAATAAAATTGCCTGATTAAATTTTGGCAATAGCTAAAGTGGCTTAATTCCTTTCTACTTAACGCGGTCCACTTGACTCCAAATTGGATGTATTTCTGCCAAACGGAACTAAGTGCATTATGGCATGAGCCCTGTTAAGTGCATATATTCTTATGGGTCATACGTATAGTTCTGTTTGGCAGAAATATGTCAAATGGACCACTAGACAAGGTACGAATTTAAACAATCTGATGCCCAAATAGAATTCTGATGGAATAGAACTGAGACGCCTCGTGCCATCTTGCCTTCAATTTTGCGTATATGCAATACGGACATCCATCAAGTACGAATAGTTGTATCTCTGCGCCGTCATCAAAGCGCTTCTTTTCTCATGCTCTATTTCCATGTTGTGTTTGTTTCCAATGGACCACTGGACAAGGCACGAATTTAGGCATTCTGATACATGTTTCCTGACCAGAATTTCTCGTAGAACACGAGAACTCGTAGCGACGAAAATTACCGAAATCAACTCCGAACGTAGATATTAACGTTTTTATTTCACATTGGTTACGAGGAATTTGAACTGCCCGCTCACAAGAAACCCAAAGCTCTACGTGCGTCAAATCGCGCACTACAACGGTTTCAGCAAGCCTCTCAATCGAGCAATATACATTTCCCACTATGTGTTGTTCAAACTATAGGCATTTTGCTATAACTGAGCCAAAGCGTCAAGATCGAGGTTGCCAGATTTTTATATCCCAGAGACTGTCATGATAACGTTTAGCGATCGATGTGAATCACGTGGAGCATTGAGTTTTCATGAGCGGGTGGTTTGAATTCAAGCATCGAGAATCATTAAATAGCTTCGGAAGGAGTTGATTTTTGTAATTTTCGTTGTGCGCATCGTGTTCTAAGTGAAATTTTGGTCGAGAAACATGTATCAGAATGCTGAGATTCGTACCTTGTCTAGTGGTCCATTGGGTATCGTCACCCTGGTAAAAATTGGCAGTAGAATCCATAGCTTCTGCAGCCAGCTACACAATTTCTTATAGCCTTTTATAGCCGATGGCGACTAAGCAACAGCCTGGCGATAAAGTGTAAGCTAAACGTTACTAATTACGGATGCTAGGACTTAGTGAGTATTTGGACTACCGCTCTCTTTTTGGGCCGCAGTATCTTGACTTAATTTGCGAGGAAAGCTCCGTACTTTTGAAGGATGCCTGCCATTCCTAATATGTTGGAGCGCCTTCAATTTCGTTTGATACTGTGCAAAACCTCTGGTGTGAAATAGTTTCTTCAAGCGCCGCAGTACGCTGCGGCGCGGCGTGGCGGGCGGACAGCCAGCGCTGAACGCGCATTGGCGCCTACAAACCTAACAGGTATACTTCACGCATTGCGCAATGCGTGAAGTATCCATGTTAGGTTTGTAGGCGTTAGTGCGCCGCCGCTTCGCTTTGTGTTAGGCTCTAATATCTAATCTAGCGGAGTCAGCGTTTTTCAAATCATGATTTTGAAATGTTTGCACACTCTGTATGGATTATTCTCATTTTAATTGATGAAAAAAAATATGTAGTAAAGGGAAATATAATGTGCGTTTTGTAAATATTAAGGTGATTCTATACAAACTTAAGGATTTACAAAGCACAAGAATTTCTACACAATTTCTTATAGCCTTTCATAGCCGATGGCGAAAAAGCAACAGCCAGGCGATAAAAAGTAAAGCCCGGCGATAGGAACTATAGCCCGGCTGTATAATTTTTTATCGCTTCGTGTAGCCCGGCCGTATGATTTTTTCCACTTTCTACAGCCAGCTATATGATTTTCTATCGCCCTCTTCAGTCGACTGTAAGAACTCCTATGGTATTTTGAAATGCAGCTCCTATCGCCAATTTTTACCAGGGCAGCCCACTGATTCCTCTTAACCTCCTCCACGTGGCCACAAAAATAAATAAATAAGTAAAATACAGAACACTCAGCCCGGAGTTCCATCATCAAGAGTATGATTTGATATAATAGTTGCCTACGAAGCTTATGCATTTCTTTAATGTTACCTCCTCCGCATTGCTGGATTCCTAATGAGCGCTCATTAGCTTAAGACCGAAGTTGGATCGACAAGAGCGAGACAAGGCTCTCGAACGAGTGCCCTCGAAGGCGATCACCTATAAAAGCCCACCCTCCTCCGGATTTCCATCGGTGCGTTAAGGACTCCTCGTCGCGGGTTTTGACTCGCAGCTCGGCACCGGGACCGGGTCAAATGGGTCTAACGACCGATCGTGGTTTTCCATTACTGCCCGCTGGGCTCTCGACGCGCGTTGCGCGACGTCCCCCGAACCACCGTTGCCAAATCATCGAGAATAGAGCCCGTTTCTGCTGTGATAGCGAAGAGAGCCGTAAGTGCAAGATTTTCGAAATCGAGTTTCCTTCAAAATTCGCCTAAACTCTTTTACATTGAATTACTACAGATAAAACAGCAAAATTCATCCTAATTTAATGAAAACGAGACGTATGAGAAAGCCGTAAGTGCACAAAAAATGACATAGTTTTTTCAAGACAGCCGCAGGTGCATGAGAGCCAATGAAAACAGTGCTTTCCAGTAAAGTGCCGCCCTCTTCTGCCAATTTCTAACCTGAAAATGCGTTTGTTGTGCGTCCAAAACGCAACCACGAAAGCAAGCAGAAGATAGCACTTACGGCTGTCTTGCCTAACAATAACCTAGCATGAAAATGAAAAATACCCTTTTTATGTAATGGAAATAAAATCAGTCAATTTTTAAGTATCCATACGATTTCTAGGAGTCTTCCGGACGATTGGTGGCAATTTGACAAAGAACGGAGACTTCTTTCAATAAAATTTTCCGGTCAGAAGCTTCTGAGCCCGTTTTCTCAGAACTTCATTTTTGCACTTACGGCTCTCTTCGCTATCACGGCAAGTTTTGGAAGGAGGGTATGGATTCGATCGGAAATAAAAACGTGAATCGATCGACGCTATCCGATCGGAACCGATTCGATCAACAAATGATTGAAAAACCAGGTTGCGATCAACGAACTAAACGTGCCGAATAGCCGCCGGATGGGAAACCTGCGCTACGCACATGGGCCGGTTCACTAAAAAAAAAACCACATTGGATCCAGAGTCCAGACTCTCGAAAACATTGACAAGAAAAAATACTCTTGATTCAATCGGATTTTTGCTTGAATCAAAACGAAAACCGCTTAAAATAAGAGACTTGGTTCTTGATTTAAGCTGGATTCTGATTGAATCAAGAATACTTTTTCTTGTCGATGTTTTTAAGAGTCTGCACTCTAGATCCAATGTGTTTTTTTTTTTTTTTTTTTCAGTGTTTTTGAAGGCGGATGGGAGCCCGAGTATACCGCTACCGTCCAGAATAAAAACGTCGTATCCTCGCTCGACACTTTTTCAATTTTTTTCTGACAAAATGTTGTTTTACAAAAAAACATAACAAGTTTTCATCCTCCATTTTTTCGATACACCTCCGCCATACCATTCGTCACTAAAAATGAAAAAAATGCAGCCTTATGGCCGTTGAATTTTTGATTATGTAGCATCGCGTCCAAGATGTTGGACTCCATGCTCATCCTTGATATACTTACCTGCTCATCTCGTACAAGATCTTGGACTCCATGCTCATCGCTAAACTTCTCACTTCTTTGCTTGAGCATGGAGTCCAAAAGCAAGTAGACCTTCCTTATTAGTTTTAAAGTTCATCATGATAGAAAATCGTATACTTCGCTTATCCAATCTAACCTGAACTAAACTAACCTAACCTAACCTAACCTAACCCAACCTAACCTAACCTAACCTAATCTAACCTAATCTAACCTTACCTAACCCAACCTAAGCAATGCAAAATTTTTTTCGAGAACATATTTTTTTGTCTTTATTTCACCAAAATTGTCTTAATAAATTTTTGGACCCCATGCTCCCATATGGTCGGAGAATACCTACGTCCCACAATTTTGGACGCTATGCTCACCTCGCTTTTTCGAAAAAATTATCCGTAATTAAAGTGAGCATGGAGTCCAAGATCTTGGACATGATGAGCAACCGAATATCATATAGCTGAGCATGGAGTCCAATATCATGGATGCGATGCTACATTACCGAATTTTTCTTGTAATAGAATAGCACATGCTGGAAAAAATACAAAATTGCGAATGAAGTTATAGCGTTTTTGCTGTGGATAGTCATTTCGATAGAATTGACCCATTGAGTTATACTGTTGAATTTGTGTACTGTAAATATGCTATTGAGGAATGAAATGAAATGAAATGACAGAAAAATTTTGAAACACTGCAAATTCGTTAAGTGTTTTTTTAGTTTCACTGTCAATATGGTACTGGACAACCGATTTTAGGGCCATGCATCATTTCAAAACATTAAGTGTTTCGATTTTTTTATTTAT
>NW_027311864.1:0-14793 GCF_918797505.1 Bemisia tabaci
ACGATTGTTACGGTACCTGCGTATTACACAGAGTTATATATCTTAATTTGCGTCTCCTCTAATGTGTAATTCGTGTATGTTGTAATCCGTTTTTACCTTCCTCTCTGCAAGCCTAAAATTGCACAAAAAGAGGACTATCAGGCTCATATCCTCCCGAAATTACCAATAAAATGTGTTGTCATCGGACAATTGCAATTGGAAATTACGCATTAATTGCATCCCGTTCCGTTATTACTTACTGCATGCAACTGGCATCAGAAAATTTGATGAGACACGTGTTTTGCTTGATTCGTTTTCTTCTTATTTTTCTTCCTCCTTCTCCTTTTTTTCTTCTTCTTCCTCCTCCTCCTCTTCTTCTTCCTCCTCTTCTTCTTCCTCCTCTTCTTTTTATTCTTCTTCTTATCCTCTTATTCTTCTTGCTCTACGTATTCGTATGATTCTTCGTCATATTCTTCTTATTCTTTTTTCTTCTTTCTCTTATTCTTTTTTCTTCTTCTTCTTATACCTTCTCTTCCTTTTCTTCTTATTCTCTCTCTTCCTCTTCTTCTTATTTTTGTTCTTATTATTATTATTATCATTATTCTTATTCTTATTTTTCTTATTATTCCAGTCTTGTTCTTGTTCTTATACTTCCTCTTATTCTTCGTCTTATTCTTCTGTTTTTGACAGATAAGGCTTAGTTATACAAAGCCTCAAAAAACTACGGCAACATATTTTATAAAGTCATCACTCGGTATAGCCAGAGACACTCATAAGATAATTTCGTATCTTCTCTAAAAATTTTATTTCTGAGATGGTACAGCGCAAAAAAATCCAATCGTTCTTCTTCTCGTGTGTCTAGAATGCATTTCTTTTTCAATGATTCCTTGTTTGTAATGCCAATTTTTTGGTTTTCTTTTTGTTGCAGGATTTCTAAAACTTAGCCTGTGTGGACTGATCTTAATAGCTTTATCCTATGCCATTTATATTATCAATCCTGTAGATGTAATTAAAGCTCAGGTCAGTACATTTCTATCCTTAATTCAACGAACCCCCTGAATAATTTGAATATTTATGTTTATTTAACCTTATTTTATGACAGTTTACCGTGAAAGCAGCTCCTTGCGGTGATTCCATGTTTTCCCGATAATTTGGTTCACAATTTTCCCTAAAGATTCTGAAAAATCAAACGAAAAATATTCATAACTTTCCTAAAAAATGAACATGTTATCGAAGGAAATTTGGCAGCTGTCGAATGTTCATACGGCGTTCTTCCTCAGCACGGCAGAATTGGGCGTATATCGTGCTTATCCACATCTATTTTCCCGCTTTGAGACGGTTTTAATAAAAGCAGCATGTTAGTTCTCAGTCCATTAACAGCGCGTAGTTAGATGAGCCTCTTTTCCATTTTTGGAGAACAGGGATTATCGATCATTCGGACGGAAAGTTGATTTCTAGCTAGTGCGTATAATTTCAGCTCACATTAGCAGATTTATATGCATTTATACCCAACAACTCACTTTCCACTGTGAAAATTAAAATAATCAAGTCTGGTTAGTGCCTGGATTCCTTTCCGGCAGGCATCTCGTTTCCGGGGAACCAGGCTGTACCCCTAGATGAATACACAAGTTTGGGAAAATACTTGTGCCACGTATTATATCTCCTTGTTTTACTGCGAGAGCTCTGCATTCAATTTGAATAAATCATCGTATAATTGATGAGTTGGGAGGAGCCAATTGGGTTTTATGACCAACAGAAGACAATACAAGATATACGAGTGGATTCGTTGAACTTTTTATTACGTTTGTTGATGATTAACCTGACGGAATGAAGCAAAAAGATCTATGTGCAAGCGTTGTTTTCGTAATAAACGCATCCTGTCTCATACTTATGCGCTTTTTCGAAATTCTGAATGCGGATGGATCTCATTGCTAAATGACGTCAAATTATGGACCATTAGCCAATTCTGCCGTGCTACGGAAGAACGCCGTGTGAACATTCGAGAGCTGCTAAATTTCCATCAATAAAATGGTTATTTTTCAAGAAAGTTATGAATATTTTCCCTTAAAATTTTTAGGAGTTTTCGGTGAAATTGCGAGTAAAATTATCTGAAAAATTGGAGGAAAAATATTCACACGTTCACTAGAAAATTCGTGTTTTATCAAAGGAAATTTGGCAACGCCTGAAGGTTCATACGGCGTTCTCCCTTGGCACGGCAGAACTGATGCGGCTCTTAAAATGGAGGGAATCAGCGTATCGAAATGACGGAGAATGTTTTTGAATCAGTGGTTATAATTAAATTTACAGATTACCTGTCCGTGATTTACGACTAAAAAGATAGTCGGAAATTTAGTTTCAGCCACACTACACTTTTATAAAGTTCTTAGAAGCTTGAAAGCGTCATGGGTTTCCCAAGACTTTGCCATTCCCTCTGACATGTCTGCTAGTCATGGCATCTGAGATAATGAAGGGAATTGTATGACTGCTTCATTTCTTACATTGTTCATCTCCGGAATAGTCTATCTCTAATTAACAGATCGAAAAGCTATCATTTCGGGAAAAAAAATCGAGTGCACACTTAAGAAAATTCAAGTTAAGGATTACCAAAAATTTTAGTTGTTGTCATATGTCACTTTAACTTCTTTTAGTTTCTTTTATGCGTGCGTAAAAATAGTCTTAATAACATGAATCTGTACAGAAAACATAAGCGGTTACTTACAGCTATAACAATAAGTAAGTTCAGAATCAAAAGCACAATGTTTTCATATTTTATCTTTGTTAAGGTTCTGTAGAGCGGTTCACGCATCAGGAATTTAGGAAATCAACTCCTTAGCAAAATATCAACATATCCATTAACCATCAAATGAGACACAACTCATACAAATGATCGTTATTCAAAACCAATGTTAGTTATAAGGGCATGTAACTTTTATAAAAGTTGAGATTCGTGCTTCCTTTAGTGTCGGACAGTTTTTACTCAATCGTAAACTCCTAAAGAGAAAGCATGCAGCAAAGTGTCTTTAATCTTATCGGTGATCCAGGATTGCGCGGGAGGTCTAAGAAAATATATGAGGATTGCGCGAATAAAAACCTTAACATCTGCTACAGGAATGCGCAAATTTAAAATGAAGTAAATTGAAGGTAGAAATTTGGCAAAACAGGGAACAGTTTGCAAATAAATGCATTTTTATGTTGACACTAATTTAGGTTGGTTTGTTGACAAGTCATTGATGTATTACCCAGTGGCGTGGCGTGATTTGCGACATATCGATTGTTATGCCACTTAAACCTATGGTAAAGAATCGATTATTAAGGTGTTCGCTGCGAACACCCTGTTTATCGATCCTTTTCCATAGGTTTAAATGGCAGATCAATCGATATATCGCAATTCACGCCAGAAAATTATTTAATCGTGAGAAATGGGGCAACGTTGGATTGCTCATACGGCGTCGAAACACAACATAGGCCTCTATTATTCGATGCCGTGATTATTCTAATGCGAGTTCGAATAATCGCGCCGAACACAGTGCGGCCGGCGTTGAACGTATTTTAGCGCCTGCTAGACTGGAGGAATACTTCACGCATTGCGCCAAACAGTGCGGTCGGCGCACAGCCCATTTCAGGCCTACAAGACTGCACGAATACCTCTCGCATTACGCCAAACGCAGTGCCGTCGCGCGTCGGTCAGTTTGCGTGAAACGCATATTAGCGCTCACAATCACAAGACTGTAGGAATGCTGTAGGACTGCGTGTCATCATTATTGACTTTCTGCTCCAGTTTTTACCATAATTAAAGGGGAAATATGTGTATTCACATTGTAACGATTCAGAAAATCGGATGATATTTATTTTATTTTATTTTTTTAGTGACATTAAACAGATATAGAGTGAACTTTATCGGGTAGAAATTGTCGACACTTTTATTTGAGATCATTTAGGTAAATCCACAAAAACTTTTTAGAAAAACTCTGTTTAGCTTTTTGAAAACATGTATTAAAAATAAAACACGAAAAAGGTGCGTGACGTTGCAATCAGAGATAAATATACCCTTTCTTTCGGGGATCTCGTCGGGGTTTGAATCCATTCATTTCTTAAAAAACTTGAACACGGTTGTTCTACGATGTTTTAGTTTTACGTGTAGTTTTTTCCAATATTTGGTGGCCGCGTAGCAGCCACAGGCCCTTAGTTCACTTTTTAAATATCTTTGAAAGCTCTCTGGGTCATTCGTGCTGCGAGGGCTATCCATCGAGAAGAGACATGCCCGTAAGTGAGGAGAGAATGAAATCTTCCACGATGTAGTTATCCACCACATACTACCAAGGTTGCCAGATTAACGTTTCCTCATTGAATATTGAATATTCGCGCAAACATATGAGTTTTCAGTATCAGAATAACTCGCGCAATCCTATGCATCTCCAAAAAGGTAAAAAAGGGGGCATTCGCGTAATCCTATCGCAGTCAATCTTACCTTGTATAGTGCCCTATTGTCATTGATTATGAGGGGAATAAAATGTATCCTACTGTGATCTCTGTATTTGAAAAAAGTTTTTAATGTTCATTTCCTTTGTTTGGTCTGTTGCAGAGACTGAGATTTTTCGAGGGTTCCTTTGCATACGGTCTGTGGAAAAAACCACCCGTAAAAGTGTACATAAATGTATATATTTTTAACGTAACAAATTCCGAAGAATTCAAGCGAGGAGATGCGCAGGAGCTAGAGATCAAGGAAATCGGCCCCTACGTAAGTACTGGTAAGTCTATTCTCATGTGCATCTGTGCATAATAGATAATCACATGTATCTGTGTGATAATGTGATAAAGAGAAGTAAATAATGAGATATCCATATTAAAAGGGACTGTGTGGCACATATAAGGGGACCGCGTTAAACAGAAAGGAACCAAGCTACATCAGCTATTGCCAAATTGCTATTGCCAATTTAATGTTTTACATGAAAACGGTTCTGCGGATTTTCGTGCAAATTGCAGTGAAAATTCTCAATAGTTTGAAGCAAATCCCTAAAAAATTTGAAAGGAATCCGCACAAACGCTCTCTCGTAAAACATTGTATCGCCCAGTTAAATTTGGCAATAGCTGATGTGGCTTGGTTCCTTCTGTTAAACTCGGTCCAAGTGTAATTCAGTTTCGGTTGGAAAGTTCTTGCAACTTTGTTGATAATAGTCAGATCTCATTCACATTCCTGAAAGGGGCAGTCACCATGCTTGATGCATGCTGAGTATCGTGTTTCCGACTCCCTGAGCACAACTTTCGGATTCAACTCGAAGCTTCTATTGACCCCTACAACAACTTAAACAGAAATAGATTGAGAAGTAAAATTAAATCTTGCAACAACACATTTTGTTTCTGTTTTGCAGATGTTTCTCCCATTGGCGGAATTGCCCGCAGCCTAATTTTTTTTCTCTCCTTTTTTGCGATTCCACACAAAGTTGGTTTAGTTGAGCGCGGAGAAAAATTTATGACTTTATGAACCAATTAGTGGTCTATATGAAACGCCGCTAGTAGTCGTAAATGAACTAATAATTATCGGTCTGTGAATCATATTGAGGTAGCTCGTACCATACTATGGTGCATATATCATAACTAAGGTTTACGTGCTATTATTATACAATGTTGCCTTTACTACAATTAGAGGTGTTCCATATGGACCACTAATTGGTTTATAAGCCATAGATTTTTCTCATCGAATAACATGAAGTCTATAAACTTTAAATTAGAATACTAAGGCAAAAATAGTTCCATTTGCAATTTGTATGAAGTTTGCTCCAAGGCTAGTTTTTTTAAGTGGACTGAAGCTAAGTTCTTACCCCATCCTCCTCCAAAAAATGTCAAAAACAAAAACAGGGGCCATCATTGATCTATATTAAATCTATGACCTATGTGAGAAGTGAAGTTTCCATTGATGACCAATCAATTTTATTTTTTTATTGTCGTGTTACAATGGTACATATAATTTTTCATAAGTTAGCAGCCCTACACTATTGCTCATAATTCCAAAACTCCGCGACTGGTTTGCTAACGCAATCCACACATCAACTATTTGGTGCACCGGATATTCTCAAATCGTGCGTCCAACATGGGCATAATTCCATTCGTCAGAAATCAATATTTAGCATTTAAAAACTCTTGAAACTTTTAAAAAGCTTATTTAAAAGCTTCCAAAACTCCCGCACTAAATACGACTGGTTTGCGAACGCAATCTACACATCAACTATTTGATGCACCGGATATTCTCAAATCGTGCGTCCAACATGGGCATAATTCCATTCGTCAGAAATCAATATTCAGCATTTAAAAGCTCTTGAAACTTTTAAAAAGCTTATTTAAAAGCTTCCAAAACTCCCGAACTAAATACGACTGGTTTGCTAACGCAATCCACACATCAACTATTTGGTGCTCCGGATATTCTCAAATCGTGCGTCCAACATGGGCATAATTCCATTCGTCAGGAATCAATATTCAGCATTTAAAAGCTCCTGATTCGCTCGTCTGTTTCATGAATGCAGGGAGGAACTAGAGAATCAAAACGTGACATTTCACGAGAACAAGACGTTATCCTACACACCGATGAGGCTGATCCACTACGATGCAGAGCTGTCCGTTGGAGACCCTGATCTTGACTACATCGTTGTCCCGAACATTCCTCTTTTGGTAAGTCTCTAACCACCATTTCCTGATACCCAATCACTCGGAAAAAGCATAATTAATATTAAGCGCTCATATTGGTGCTTCGTCACGCAGATGTCCGATTTCGTGGTTTTAGCTGACGCCAACGACGGTTCATTTTTTGGTTGTTGGTTCATGTAAATCAATTAGAGTGACTTCAGAGACTCATCGTGTATTCTCATCTCTTAGGGAATTGAAAATTCCCACTATCAATCTTGGTGTGACAGATGATATGTATGGTAATGGAATATCCAAGTTACACAGATCGTTCCGCAAAAAATTTCGCTCTCACTCTTTTGCCAGCAATTAAGATAAATTATCCAATTACACTGTAAATGCCACCAACTTAAGGAGTACAATTCAAACCTTGTTTATTCGTTAGAAGTTAGTTCGGTTCTGGATCCGAAATTTTGTAGGATTTGTGATAAAATCTGAATTACTTCGAGTTGGGGTTTTACCTTTTATTTGCAGGAGATATAAACGGAGAAACGGAGAAAATATAAAAACGGAAATATAAACGGAATTTTTGCGAGACGAGAAGATTGCGAGAACAGAGATTGATCAAAACTAAAAATTTGGTGACTAAGGCAACGACCAAGGGGGACCCTCCGCTTCAGGATCCTCTAATTCTAGATCTATGACATTGCTAAAGGTAAAATTTAGTGATGTGTACAAATTTGTCGGACAGTTTAATCTTAAAAAACTGGGTTACCTACTAATTTTTAGTAAAAATCTGTTAATTGGTTCAAAATATGTGTAGAGACTTTAATTTGGCTGTAAAATACGAGAAGAAAACAACGAGCGAAAACACGATAACTTTATTGATAGGCACCAAAATATTAATGTGGTTGTTAAGTTATAATAAGACAATAGCCACAACGAGAAAATAAATACACAGCAATAGAACACAGATCTTTTTATTGTTTTTTCTTTCTTCTTTTTCTTCTCTCACTTCTGCAGTGGATATTAACACACAAAGAGAATTAACGGTTCGCTAAGGCACAAGGCAGGTCGGTTTAAAGGCATATTTTAGCCATTTATTTCCAAAGAATCTCTTTTAAGGTAAGGCTAAAAGCACGAAAGGCACCCGGTATCACTCTTGAGTTATGAAATTATTTCTTTTGGTTTTTTTTTCGTAAACGTGTCGTGTGCAATAAGTATTCACGTCCATTTGAGATTCCTTCCATTTTAGAGAATTTCGAGAGTATCGTTTTTAGTTCTCGTATCGGATAGTTTTGGCTTGATATTTGAATTTTTTTTTCCAAAAGAAGAGACAACTGAAGAGGTCAGACAACCAAGAAGACTTGCTATCCATCATCCAAATTTTTGGACAAGCGCAAAGTATTTAGACGAAACCAAACGTGATTATTTCGTAAGATGTAACCGAGCTTGTCCTAAACGAAATATATAATATATCGTAATTCAGTGCCGTTTAAAATAGCTAACTGACCGTGAATGACGCAAAGATCATCGGCGAGGTTGCCAGTTCTCAATGTTAAAGCACTTTTTCAGTGATACACGATGAGTCACTCACACGGATATTTATAGGCACACAGTAGGTACATAGCCTATTGAAAGTTTCATACTTTCCGATTCTGTTTATTTTTTCAAATTAAAGCTTATAAACAATATCCTTGGGATTATGCGAATATTTTTGAATGTGTGATAAATTCACAGAGCCTTAGATAAAAAATCCTTTTTTATTTATTTATTTTTTTTTATTTTTTCCCCCTTTCCTTCAAAAGTGAGACCTGAGCGGAAATGCAAAGATTCCTATTTTCCAATTTTAGACATACATATTTAGTAATCTATACTTCATATGTGCCTTCTTCAGAAAATATAAATTCGTCCTTTGATGATAGACATTCATTATAGAATCACTCTGGCAATAAAGTTTGCGCGTAGCAATGATTTGACATCATTAATGATGTGCGTCCTCAAAGATTGTCCACTAAGGACAATAATTGCGTCTCTTTCACACTTCTAATTTATGTCAATGATTTACGAGACAAATGGCACCATATCTTAAATTTTATTGATTTAATTTAATTTTATAGATCTTGACGGACATGGTAAAAATTAAACCATGAATTCATTATTTTTATCCAGGACATCGATTTTTCAAGTGAAATTAAGTAGCTCTTATGCAACCAATTAGGGGTGGCTCGTATATTGTTGGGGCGTGAGCAATTTTCTTCATTTTTTTCACATTCCCTCTCCCCATGTTAGGCTCTTATCAGGAGTCTATAATATAAATTTTGGCAAATGCCAGGCACTTCATGCCACCTCTCACACTTTTCTATGCGCCTGATGTCACTCATGAACGGTCTCTTATCTTGGGCTACTTAAAATTCAACTTTTTAATTTTTCTAATTGTATCAATTCAAGTAAAAAGGTTCCTCGTATTCAAAAGTATTTGAAAAGAGAATAACGCTAAACACACGCTTATTTAGACCAGTTTACATCGTGACATCCTTTTTCGACATTACGTGATCTATCGGTCGCAAAACCGAAAAACTCCATAAAAATATATACAATTTCTTTCAGTTGTCAAATTGTGTGCCGAGCTGAAAACAACTCGGTGAATGGATGAATATCTGCATTGTACCCTTTAAAATCTTAGTTTGAATTTATAAACCAACAAGAAACAAATGAATACTTCGGTCTGAACATCTCTCTGAAATTTTCTGTGAGTATTCTTGAATGAGCGCATAAAGGCCACAGCAAATTTTACATAAAACTATTGGTCAGTGTTTTCATGAAAAAATAGGGGAAAAAGTAAAGGAAAAGCTACTTTGCAATCAAGGATACGCATATTTGGACTGCATTTTGCAAAAAAGAACCACGAGCATTGCAATGTTGCCAAGACTGTGCAACTCCCTTGGTCTTGGAAAAAAAACCTGATTATCCATTGACAGTTTCTATTTTACTCGCTGAAAACCGTGAATCCAAGACAAAAATTACCATGTAAATTTCGTACTTTTTCATGATTTCAGTTATTTTACTGCAAAGCATGAATTTGCACAATCTTAACATCATTGCAATGCTTCTGGTTCCTTTTTGCAGAATGCAATCCATTTGTGCTCCAGTCATTAATAATTAGTTTTTTTTTTTTTTTTTTTTTTTTTTTTTTTTAACAAAAGGCAGGAATAATTGCCGAAATAGGTGGACATTGCCAGGTCAAAAAAGCTAAACACTTTAAGACCTCTATCGAGACAAACTATTCGCAAAACCATATACTTTGCTACAGCTTGTCTATAATCAGTTCAATGGACGTAATTATAAATGTTCGTGTGTAAATGACCATTTGGCGCCCGGGTCAGCAACAACGCCCTCCTATTTCACAACGGAACCCGCTGTACAGATTTGGCCTCAGTTTGGCAAGTCGTTAGCATTTGCGCAAAAAAATGATCTTGATCCCCGACGGAGCAAATAAATTTGCCCAACAAGTGACGCACCGACAACAGAACCACCAATTTTGAGTGCAGAGTGCCCGAGAAACTTCCTCTCGAAATAGCGTTGACCAATGTTAAAAAGATTTCGGCTCTAACATTGACAGCTGACAGCAGGCAGGTGTTCGGAACTTTGTTGTCATATATATATTTTAAGATATTTTTATACTTATATTTTTGGTTCCATGGGCCTTGAAGAAAAACCTGCTTCAATCTAATATCGGACTTTATCATTAGCCTCACATACTCATACCAGTCCATTCCATTTTTTTCAGTATTTAACAAACATTGAAGGTCATTGACTCATAGGAAGGCTGTTATTTTTGGTTAAAAATACCATATTCGACAACCCAGGCTGATGACCTCTAAAAATGAGTAAAATATTTTGCCTCGGTTTCGATCGAATTCAGTACTAAGTCATATGTTTGGTTTTATAGTCAATTTTAGTTCACTATCTTTTGAGTATTTGGTTTTGGTCCGTCTCACGCACGAACTGGAAAACGGAAATTTCGAACCGAAAGTAATTTTTGAAAACAGAAAAGATGCTTCAGTGGTGATTCTTGAAAGTTGGCAACACTGTTTTTCCTCCATTTAATTGTTTGCAAAAAATCGATTCTCAGTAAGGCAGCTTGCCTCGCCTGGTATCGATATTTTTAATGGGTTTAAATGGAAGCAAAACAGTAACAGTGTTGCCAACTTGCAAGAATCGCCACTGCTTCACTCATTGTGACATAGATCTTGGAGACTTTAACGCTCGGGAAAGAAAAAAAGACATAATTTTAAACGTTATTTCAGGCGTATGGCTTTTGTATGAGTAGAAAATATTGAAGTAAACAATATTTTAAGGATGTTTCAGATTGATACTTTCATATAAAAAAAACTTTTGGAAAGGAGGAAACCGAAAAGAAGGATTAAGCACACTGAGAAAATGTATTATCAGCGAGAACAATGAGATTAGTTTAGTGATCAATTAAAGATAAGAGTATAGACTTTGTTTTTTTACAAAATGGATAATTTAAACGAGCATACACAGGAAATGTTAATTTATCATGGTTGAGCTGATTTTGGCATTTTTTGACGTTCCTACGTAGCCCACGTAAAAGTATGATGAGGAAACTGGTTTGAGTAGTGTTTAATTGTGTACCCTGTCTTGTGGCCTATTACCTTTTTCCTGATTATGTAGCCTCCAAAACTTTGGTGGCCTTAAGACCTCCTAACACCTCAGTCAATCACAGTGTAAAATGTTTAAACACCCCCTTCCGCTTATTCCTTGAAGAAATAAGCTATTCAAGGACGAAACTGATAGTTAGGTTCCAAGCAGAAACAATATATTTTACAGACCCCGCGTCAGCAATCCAAGCAATTTTAATTGGACGAGGCAAACGTTAAAGTCAGATTCAAAGCTATTTTTTACCATGATTGATGAGCATCTTGCTGAACATAGAATTCGCCGAATAATAACTGATGGATACTGATTACTTTGATCAGGAGGTTTTTGAAAATGATGTTAGGTTTGAAAAAGCAACGGTTCATATCTGCCGTAATTAGTCATTGTTAGGCTAATATGAGCTTTGAATTTCGGAAGTTCTAAACCACAGGGCAGGTGAATGTCTCAAAGTTTTTTAAGTTTATTTTCCATTGAGCACGTAATTGAAAAAAAGTCTTATTTTGATACCCAAAATCAACCCCAAAAATACTCGCGTTTAACTGAAAATTACATAATAAAACGTATGCCTTTTAGCATTTTTATTTTCTTTTACACCTTGAACACATTTCTGACTTTAAATTAAACCCAAATCATATTTCAAGAGGGGAGGAGGTCTAGGTGGGACTTTGCTTTTCAAAGCGAGGGCTTTCTTGGTAGGTACATAACCTCATAGAAAAAATAGTCTTATTTTATCCCAAATAATAGGAGATCGTATCTCTTGAAAATATTCGCGTTTGACAACTCTGCGGCTGATCGTTGAAATTGATAGACAAAACGATAGACAAAGAAGCTAAAGCTTCCTCCAATGAGATTCCTCCTTATCCTTTTGTCTTCTCTCTCTATAGCTTTACCTAATAATTTCACCAATCAACCCGCTGGAACCCTAGTATTTTGTCTTTGGTCGAAAAGGGGGCCCCTTTCTCGGAGAAATAATCTATTTAAGGAACGACGGTGACCAGAATGCCAACTTCCAAGATGCACTGAAAAAATATTCTCGGCGTTTTTAACAAGGAACGTTGGCACCTTTACCATCTCACTTTTTTTTACCAATTATTGGTAATTTTACCAAAACAGGCTGGTAAGCTTACCTAAAAACCGGTATTTTTACTGTTTTTTTTCAGGTAAGAATACCGTTTTTATTGGTAATCAATTCCCGGTAACGTTGCCATTTTATCTCGGTAATTCTACCACAGTCGAAAAAAAATATTGGCGTTTTTACCAAGGTCCAGTGAAATCACCGAGAAAGTTCAATAATTATACCGAGATTTCTCGGTAAAATTACTAATTCCACAAATGGTAATTTTACCAAGAAAAAACTGGGATCAAATAGAACCCTGAATTCTTGGTAATTTTACCCTTTTCTTAGTAAATACACCGAGATTTTTTTTTCAATGAGAGAACATTCACTATTTTCGTATGACATCACTCAATCCCGATGGCGGTGACCCTTCCTCGTGAACAAGTGACCCGCGATAAAAGAGTATTTTACATAATTCCGCACTGCAGCGCGGTTTGCGGTTCGCGGTTCGCGCCTCCGCAGCCAATTAATGTGGAACAAGAAACCGGTTGTCGGTCGTTGGACGCTCGTTGTTATCTCATCTTCGGACACGGGATGTCAACAGTGTTACGTCTCGTCTCCCCCCTTCGCCTTTGCACAAACGTTAAAATCCCACAATAATTAAAGGGGATTCCGGCAGTGTTGCCTTTCCGCCTTTCTACCGTTTTGACACCCAGAGATAATTGGATCGCATTTAGCAAAAAGGAACCAGCGCTATGACAGTGTTTTCAAAATCGTGCAACTTCTTCTTTTCTTTAAAAAATACTTTATATATGCCCAGTATTAATTATTTGCACAACTATTTTCCTTAAAAGTTAATAATTTTATGGTGGGAAGCAAAAACTATTTGCTATTCTGGGAGACTTTTGAGATAATTTTAAAGAAGCAGCATTTCTACAACACTGTATTCGCGCTGGTTCCTTTTTGCTAAATGCAATCCAATTCACTCATGAGCTGAATATTAGAGAGTTTGCTGGAGCTGAAATACCATCGATCACTTGAACTCGTCTAATCCCTAAACCCTAAATCGAACAACAACAACAAGAAATTCCGTCGCTCTACGTCGAAAATAGCAGACACGCGTAAATTGTGCCGTGTTACCGTAAAGAGCAGCCCACCCAATTTTGAAATTGAGTTTTCTTTAAAATTCCTCTGATTTAATTATTATCACATGGATGATTCTACTTAAATAAAAAAATCTGCCCGACTTACAGAATATAAAGCTGAGACGGTCTGGCCAGGGGTGCTAGGCTGCTTCAGCACCCCAGAAATGCTGACAAGCGGCTCAGAGGGCCCCCAAAACTTGAATAGATTTTCCCCACTCGAGAGGAGGGGCCCCAAAAACGTATCAGCACACAAAGAATTTTTGATTCAGACCGATACTAGTTGCTGCTGGGCAGTAAGTGCGCAAAGATGAACGTTATTTTTTCCGACAAAACAGCAGTAAGTCCACATTATCCCACGATATAGTCGTAATTCCATCGACTCGCGTAAACTTTATCGTGAACGGGAAAAAAACATATTGGATCTGGAGTCCAGACTCTTAAAAACATCGACAAGAAAAAATACTCTTGATTCAATCAGATTTAAGCTTGAATCAAGAACCAAGCCTCTTAATTTGAGCGGATTTCCTTTTGATTTAAGCTTAAATCTGATTGAATCCTGAGTCCTTTTTCTTGCCAATGTTTTCAAGAGTCTGGACTCTAGATCCAATGTGTTTTTTTTCCAGTGCTGCGAACTTATCGTTGAAACGCATTAAGGTATTTACTTTAAAAAAAAAATCTAAGAAAAAGTCTGATTATTCCGGACACGTGGCAAGACTGATGACGAAGAGTGCCGATCCTGCCGCGGCATGACTCGCTCGAGATGGATGTGATATTGGCATGAGCAGGAGCAGGCGTCTGGCATTTGGGCCGAGTTCAGTGGGTTAGTAGCGTCGATTTAAGACCCGCGGAAGTGATGGCTCGCACCTATACTCTGACAGATGGCTCCTAGTCGCGAACCATCGCGGGATGCTCGTGCGTGCCGAAACGGATAGTCCGATCTCTTTGTCTCGTCCTAGCAAAAGGCCCAACCGGCCGATTATTGAAATTGATAGACAAAGCTATAGACAAAGAAGACAAAAGGGATATGGAGGGATCCTTTAGGAGGAAGTAGGTGGTTGCAGTGGACAAAGAAGCACTGGAAAAAAAACACATTGGATCTAGAGTCCAGACTCTTGAAAACATTGACAAGAAAAAATACTCTAGATTTAATCAGATAAAAAAAATTCGTAATTTTTGGCCAATGTGCGCGTAAGAGTTAACTTAAACACAAAAAATCTCTATACATGGGGAAAGAGCCCCGAGCCCATTCGAGCTTACTTTTCCGTCAAAGAGCTGTGCTGTTTGATGCAACAGTAGTTACGACCCTTTAAAAAT
>NW_027311865.1:0-14036 GCF_918797505.1 Bemisia tabaci
AGGCCAGTAAAAATTTAGAGCTAATGATAAATATCCTATGACATAAAACTTAAATGAACACAAAAAAGGTCCCAAAAATTAAAAAAAAAAATCGGGATCCAGAGAAGGAACTTGAAACGATCAGTTTCAGGTTAGCTGGGAACCGCGGACCAAAGGCCTATTTACAGATTAAAAAGTTAATAAATTAATTTGATGGACCAGGATTCACATGGAGTATGGCATAAAGCGAGGCATTTTACCGAACCTACCATCAGAGGTCCAGTGATTAAGACACCGAAAACGGATCAGGATACTTCGTACCTAAGAGCAGCATATTAGAATAGGCCGCAGTCCTTGAGATTGTTCTTGATGATTACATCAGTCACTGCATCAAAAACAAACTGAATATTGTTCGTATCAGTCACTTTCACGCCAGAGGAGCGCCGTTTTACGGTGATACCATTATTCGATCACGTGGGAGCTCGGGTTGCCTACACTAAAGGTTGAAGGCGAACTGACATGGCGTTAAGTCACCGTTTACCGTTCGGTCAAAACGTATTCATTGTGCGTGCTCCAGGTAAGCGTAACCATTTCACGATGATCGATGGAAAATTACTGATGTTTAATTTTGACTTTATTTGACATAATTTTCTGGCTGTAAGGATCTTGCCGTAGCGCACATTCATACACGCTGGTCAACTTCAAACTTGAGAAGGAGATTTTCGACGTTTGGGTTCATGGATGCCACACTTGAAGCATCTCTGCACACTTTTACACCTCGGAAAAATAGTCGAAAATCGTATTCTCCTCATTTGAATGGCAGAGGACGATATAAGAATAAATGCCAAACGGCATCTATTCATTTGAAAACAGCTCCAGGATGGATGGCAAGCATTCCACGGCCGTATGCATCTCTCGGTTGTTTGACGTCACGAGCATTAGTCTTCTCTCATGAAGGGGTCAAAGCCGACTGCCACACATGTTTCCTCTCTGCATGACTCAATTCCACACGCCTCGCGCCGCGCCGGGTAACGGCCATTTGCAGCCACTAGTACGCTGATGTCAGATTCCCATACGTATGAACGTGGCCCCGGTTAGAGCTGCGGTCCCTAACTTTCTTGGAAATCATCTTTTTTATGGGTTTTCTGTACGGTTAGAGATTCCAAACTTATGGCAGCAACCCCCTTTCCCCATAATTTCAGCGGGGTAGGCATCACTCTACCGGCTACAGTATACACCCTGTCTTGCTATGCATCGTACTTATAGTTGATGGAGAATTCGCACACACACTGTTTACTGCTTCTTCTCACAGTGTTCACAAGGCTGATTTCGCGATTGTTTTTAAAACAAAGTTTTGATACAAGAAAAGAGTATAAAAATATAATTAAAAAAGAGAAAATACACCGACTAGGAACGTCAACTGGAGATATTTTCTTTGAACACATGTATATCAGCAAATTAGATAATTTCTCATATCATTTCCGATAAATGCTCGTATAATGAACCAGAGGGATCCTCGTGCTCGTTTCACTCGGTGAACTTCATCTTTCAGACACCTGTATATTCGCCATTCAGATCAAATAAGATAGCCAGGGTCAAAATGTATGTTTTGAGTTATGAATGACTGCATTTAGTGAAATACTTTGAATTAGATTCTCTCATTTTATGCTGGGAAGTAAATATTGTTATCACGGAGAAAAACGCTTTAGTTCAAACAGAGCATCGAAATTTTTGGATTGTGTAACAGAAGTTTTCGATCGTGGGTACCAAACTTTCGTTCAGGGAACCAAAGTTTCTGTTATGAGGTACTTCGTCGGTGACTTCGGTTGTTGGAACTATAATTCAGTCTCTACAACCGAGAACTTCGGCCACACAGACAGAAAACGTTGATATTCAACAGTGGCGAGGCATGCATGATCGATTATCGATACTTCCTCATTTGAAGAAAGAATCGAATTTTAAGGTGTTCGTTGAGAACACCCTGTTTATCGACCCTTCTCGATAGGTTTCAATGGCAGATCAATCGATGTATCGCAAGGTGCGTCACGCCACTGATATTCAATATGAACTGAAATTCGGTCCAAGTGACCGAAACTTTTTTGGTTATGATACCACGATGTGGGGCGCTTAAAAATGTGGAAATAGTACGATTTCAGTGTGAAATTGGCAGCTTTGCAGTTGATGACGAGCTCGACCTCCTTGATGCATTATGGGTAATGCGGTATGGACAGCTATGAATGAACTACTTAAGGATGGCGAGCTACTCACAATCAGACTACCCAGAACTGAATTAGACGTAATCTTCTCAGCGACTTCCGTCACGATCGTCGATTCTTTCTCTCTCCTCCTCTGTCTCTATCTTTCCTCAGCTCGTTAATCACGAAAAAGGTGACGGAAAAAGAATCGACTGTTGTGCCACATCTGCCTCGATTCAGTTTATTAGAATTAAAAAGTGTATACTGCAAGAAGATGCATCGCGACATGGTGTGAAGAAAGTGCTTAGTTTTCCCGAGTTTTTTGGGTTAGCCGAGAAAGTGCTTAGTGTTCGTGTTAGAGGTGAGACGTAATGATTTAAGAAATAGAAGAGTTGTTAAATTATGAGAGATTCGATACAAATATGACCGAGGAAAAACATATCGGACCAAAATATGACAAAAGAGGTAAATGGTGCTGTTACTTGGAAGCAGGGTCCGTGTTCTCGGACACTTACGCAAAAAACCAAGTTCAAAAATACATGCACATACATACATACTCCTTGCGCTCTACGACACCTAACCAAAACCTAAAAAAATTTTAAAAAAATATCGAACTAAATCGGCGATGTGACGGTTTGAAGTTTCCAGCTTTCAGATGAAGAAAAAACATGGTTTTGAAAAAAAAATCGATTTGTTATAATCCGTTTTTTGGACTGATACGACACAGTCTAATCCTCGCAAAAACTGAATTTTTCGAGTCAATTTTGTAACCCTGGGAAGTGGATACGTTCTTGTATATGAGAGACATCGTGCTACCTCAAAAATGAAAAAGACAACTCGTTCATATTTTAAAATAATCCTTGGGATTTTCCGTCAAAAATTCAAATTTCTATTTTTCGACTCAAGTTAAGTCGCTCCCTGTACAAATTGTTTCCGTTCTTTAAAGTCCCTTTCTCCTCTAAAGTCAGAAATAGTGTCTTAGGTAACTTAATATGAGAATAAGGAGCTAACTTTCAGTGCGAGCCCATTAAGATTGACGATCATTCTGTCCTTTTCATAGGCGGATCCAGCCACTTCCATCGGAGGAGACGGGGGGTGTCTGTCTGTGGGTCGGGGGGGGGAGGGGCTTCTCTCCGAGAATTTTCGAAGTTTTCGTGCACCTAACATCCACTTGCATTCAAACTCGTAATTAATAATTATAAAATAAAAGCGTATTCTACCATCTTCTTCCCTTTGTTCTTTCCTTCCATCTTTCTTTCTTCTTGGTTTCTTCCACCTTATTTCGGTCAAACGGGGAGAACGGGTACGGCGTACGCCCCCTCCGCCCCCCCCCCTGGATCCGCCTAGGGTCTCTCTTCTAATTTAAACACTCTGACAACACCGCGAAGGGGCATTAAGAAAGACTTAACTGTGAGAAATATTACTCCGCGAAGTGGAAGCTCGCAGCAGCTTGACACGAATCAAGTTCAAGGTTTTTCGCCGACTGCCCGGGCCCCGGGGGTCAACAAACCCCCCGCCAAAGTGCCCCCTCGAGGGGCCGGGCTCTCTTAACAAACACTCGGCGGGGGGAGCTGCGCTGAAAAGAAAGGACAGCGTAATAATGGCGCAAATTAAAGCACTTAGTTGATCAGCAACTGAGTGGCCGCGATGCTCCCCGACATTATCTGTCTTGGCAACGGTTGCGCTGTTGCTCGGGCAAGACAGGAGTTTTAAATTGCGAGGGTACGAGTTTAGAACATGCGTAGGAACATGCGTTCAGATTTACAATGTTGCAACTTTCACATGCATCTCTCTGTTCGACCCCCATTCATTTTCGAGATTTCATAGAGGGCACACATCAGCATTTTGGGCGCGGGGTCTAGAGGGGGGCTGAAAAAGAGGGGAGGAGGGTTTATTCTAATCTGAAGTTGTACTGAAAACCCTTACATTTTTCAAATTTAAGTTATAGGGATAAAAAATACAAATAGTGAACTTTTAAAAATAGACAATGGAAATTGAAATTTTTGAACGCCCATCCCAACTCCGGTCTTGGGAAAATACCACCAGAGGGGCAAACTAGCTAATAATACAAATTTCAGCCAAAAGAGAGCTTGTCGGAGCCAATCACTGCTGCACCACAAAAAATATTTCGGTCAAATCGGATCGAAGCTTTACTACGTAACCTAGTCAGGGTTTGTTTTTTTCATGTTCATGGTCCGATAAGGGACGGAATAAGCAGGAATCAAGATGAAAACAGGGCTTGAGAGGACACAAGGGCACGCAGCATTGATGATTGCAGTGTTTCAAAACTAATGTCCTATTTTAATTTGTTAGGAGGAAACCAATTAACGTCCCCACTCAAAAATTCCTGCAATTTTTCATGCCGATACGAAAATTAATTAGGTATTTCCACAGAATTTTAAGCGAATATGTTATTTGGTTTCCTTCCAAAACTTTAAAATGGGCGATGAAATTTTGAAACACCGAAACGAGTTTACCTCTGTAATAGAAAAAGCTCAGAAAAAGCTCACATTTTAACCCTGAATGGACACATCTATCTTTTTAGCTTTCTAATAAGAAAAATAACTTATCAATTTTTGGGAACCATGAAGTAATCCCAAACAATCATCGATAATGCGATCAGCTGGTCATTCCTCCTACTCCTTTCTCTCAATCAGAGCATAAATCAGGATAAGGTCCATTATGATGACGTGATAACGAGGCAAAGCCAATCAAAATCGCATGTCAGTCGGCAGTCGAGCCCGATTCACGCTCCGTGGCTCCGGAGCGCACCAGCGCAATTCGGCGATTTATTTTGCTTTCTCCGGTTGCGGCTAGGTGGCGCTGCGAACCGCGGCGTAATTACCGTCGCGATAATTAAGTCATTCTCAGCGCACGCCCTGAGACGCAGTGTGACCGACGTAATGAGAGGACACGACACGCACAGAGTTCAAAGATGAGAAGATGATAGAGGAGCTCGGAGAAAGAGGCTGGAAAGTGACAAAAATTGACTCTACGCACTTCCTGGTGTAATTTGGTGAGTTTTTCGTTCCATGAGTGCCATTCTTCATGCAAAAAGGTGATTTGATGGAAAAACCAAAAAGAGAAGTTCTTTACTGCGAAAGGTAGTCCAATTGATAGCAGAGGTATCGGTATTTACTTTTGGGATAGCCTGTATAATGCTTCTGTCGCTTCACACAGGTAAGATACTTGTGAGTTTTCTTATGAAACACACAAGTGCAATTTTTGTGTGGTAACGTTCCTGAAAGGAATGCTATGAGAAGAACTCGATATTTTATGCAAGGAATGCAATTTAAGGAGCCCAGAGATATGATCAAAAATCATGGTTTAAAATTCCGATTGCACTAATAGAGCTTTGAATGTAAATATAGATGCATAAATTAAGTTTCAGATTTACTCACAGATATCTATCCTGAAGACGCACGCAGGATAATTGAATGAAAACGTGTTTTTGCCACATACCTGAAACAAAATAAAGATAAAGAATAATCATTAAATTCTTCGGGAATTTAAAGAGACGCCTAGAGTACAATCTTCGAAAAAAAAGCAAAACAAGTGTAAATGATTTGCATACATCATAAATAAGGAACGTGGTAAAGCTACAAGGACAAATACCCTCACGACTCAAGTACATCACGTTTAAAAGCCATAAAGACATAAAAGTTAGGAAACAACTTTATTGTGACCGTTAAACGTTGCCAAATTGGTATTAGGTACCGCGAAATGAATAGTCCTCAAACATCGGGTCATGATCTTGGTCGTCCAAAGGAACCTTTAATATAGCATCATAAAAAGGTCTTTTTTGCTGTAACTTAGTCATTTTTCGATGAAATTCAGATCCTTGTAAATGATTGCAAAGATATGCCTGAGAAATAAAAAAAGTAAAACAGAAAATACTTTGCGGGTTTTGCAAACTTTAAGGTATCTCTCGCATTATTATCATTATAACCCCTCGACAGGATCCTTCTCCAAAGTATTGATAAATTTCACTCGAGCAGGTTTGCATAAAATGTTCTTTTTTATGATGCTATGTAAAAGGCTTCCTTAAATCTTCCTTAACCACAATGTAAACCATACGAGGTCTCCTCGTGGAGAGGAGCTGCGTAAGAAATGATTACGAGTATAACCCTAAAAATGTATCGATATGTTCGCAGTGGCGTGGAGTGCTTTGCGATATAATTGATCTGCCATTTAAACCTATGGAAAAGATGAATAGTGGGTTGTTCGCGACGAACCCTTTCAAAATCGATTCCTAACCATAGCTTAGGTGGGGCAATACGCGTGAAAAAATACAGTAGTCGACAAAACCAGCGGCTAGTTAAAAATGCGCCAGCTACTGTGCGGTAGTTACGGTAACTACCGCGTTATAGGTCACAACTAACCCGGTAGTTACACCAACAACCATAGCCGCTGGTTGTGTCGACTACCCTATTTTTTTCCGTGTATCGTTAATCTATCATACATGCCTCGCCACTGTATGTTCGACGTGTTCTTCATAAAAAATTTTATCAGGAAACAGATTGAGCGAGAGGAAGTGAAATTCAAATCCTGTGTCGTAGTTTATTCGCTTACATATTTAAGGTCATAAATTTTTCCCCGATGCGTTTTATCGGCGATCTCTTGCTCCTCTGCGAGCCTAAGTCCAGGCCGGACGATTACTCAGAATCAGTAATTCCTACTCGACGCGTTGTACCTGCTCATTGCCGATTACTTCCCTGATGAGCCCCGACGTCCCAACAGTCAACAGGACGGACATGGACGCCCCTCGGGTTCATGGTTGGGTGGCGGCTAAGTGATTTGAATTACACACTGCTGGCGTGTGAAGTAGGTGGTCTGCCGGGAGATCGCCGCGTACTTATCCGGCTCGATTTAGATCCTTATCCCAGCGCCTTCATAGGAGGGCATTATACAGATGTTTACAGGGGCCGAGGGGGGACGGATGGGGGGGGGGGGGGGGGGGCTTTTCGAAGCTCCCGCGCGGAGGAGCACGCGAGACCCGAGTCGCCGCGGAAAATAAACGCGACCGCACGCGAACTAACAACACGCCGAACATCGAATCGTATTCGCGCGATTTGCGATGAGCCGTGGGCGACACGATACGTTTAAATAAAAATTGGATGAAGTCTGAATTCTTGGAAAAAATTACTTTTTCGCCTGTTGTATATAGTATTAATATGTTTCGACGGTAGAAGTCCACAACCACGTATCTCGGTCTGCGACGTTGCAGATTTTGTGTCGTAATTTATTTTATAAATGGAAAACAAATAATCGTATTCGAGCGATTTGCAATGAGCCGTAAGCGACACACTGGAAAAAAAAACACATTGGATCTAGAGTCCAGACTCTTAAAAACATCGACAAGAAAAATACTCTTGATTCAATCAGAATCTAGCTTAAATCAAGAACCAAGCTTTTAAATTTAAGCGGATTTCGTTTTGATTCAAGCAAAAATCCGATTGAATCAAGAGTATTTTTTCTTGTCAATGTTTTCAAGAGTCTGGACTCTAGATCCAATGTGTTTTTTTTTTTTCCAGTGCACGACAGGTTTAAATAAAAAAATGGATGGAGTCTACATTCTGAGAAAACATTACTTTTTCGCCTGCTGTATCATATTAAAACGTTTCGACGGTGTAAGTCCGCAACGGATCTCGGTCTGCAACGTTGCAGATTTCCTATCATAATTTATTTTTTAAATGGAAAAATAGTCAGGGGAAATTTCATAAACTGCCACGACTTTTCTTCCCCGTACAAAGAAAATTCTGCGAGAACCTATAGGAATGATGTCGAATTATACTCTTTTTAAAATATAAAATACGAGCGGAGCTTTTCAAACACCGCAAACGAGTTACGTGGTTGCGGACTTACACTGTCGATCTACTTTTTTCCATTCAGTAAAATTTTTAGATGGTCTCACAGAACTAAAGTCTGTCTTACAAGCCTTCTACACGCATTTGGCTTCGCCATCAACACGGATTGAGGCCCTAGGTGTAATTTTTGTCCTCAAAGTTTCACCAATAAAAAGACGCTTAAGCCATGTAAAGTTCAAAAATGAGAGCCTTGTTAGGATAGTAACGTTAGAGGGTAAATTTTTTAGGGGACACAAGTTTTCAAAGGACGGTACCTTGAGCGAATTGATTTGTTTTCGATTTGAGAGGAAGAAATTCCAACGATCAAGTCTCAATTTGAAAAATTGCTTTATACCGTTTCATGCGAAAAAATCTGATGACAAATATTCTAAAGTTCCTGCCGAGAAATCGAAAAATTTCCTAGACTTTCCTCTCATTACCTACATTCCAAACTTGATTGAATTTGGTATTATTCCCCGTAATAACGGAATAGTAAATAATACTTTTATTTGGAGACAATCCTGCAACAGCCTGGAAGAGGTCGGACAATGAATAAAAACGTAGGAAATGCACGAAGGTAACCAATCGAATAAACCCATGAACATGCACATGCCGCAACAATTCGCTCATCATCATTAGCCTGTTCTCAACGTCAGCATAGGCAATAATTATCAGCCGCGAAACCTACACTTATGCAGGAACATTTAAACCCTGTGAGAGGGGAAATCAGTGTGACTAACAAGGCAGAATCAGCCTATAGATTAAACAAGGGGCAAAACTTTACCACCACTAAATTTTTATACCTTTTTGAGTTTCGTGCGCAAAAACATACGGTCAGGACTGCACGATAGAGCCCCACGTAATTTGTTAAGTGTCAACTGAAAGTAACTAATCATCGAAATATCAAACAAATTAAGTTAAAATAATGTTTCACTTAAAATGTCTGGCGGATTACGGAACGATTACGCCTGAAAGCATATTTCAGCCGGTTACTGTCGAAAATATGTTTTGGAAACCCTTAAAATCCTGGCAAATTTAAAGTTGTCCGTTCCATATGGCTAATTAGATAATTACTCGCATAACTGCGAGTTCAGCTACATTCTTTCAGCTTCAATTTGAGGCTCTTCTACGGAAAGTTTTTGGTGAAGCCAGCTTAAATGTGCCCCTAGTCATTACAGTTTCGTTTTAGCTATAAACTGAAAGGAAACCCGGCATTTCAGCGGATTTTGTTAAGTAAAAAATCTAGTTTCATTCGTTCGAAATAAAAGAAGTTTCCATTCTGTCGACCAAAGTTGTGTTAAATCCACACAAAATTGCATTGTGCGGACACAACAGTGATTTCCAACACTATTGAGTCAATTCAACAGAACATGTCTTCTTCGACTAGACCCAACATGGATCAACACGGCATTTGGTGTAGAATAGACCCCACAATTTTTTTCCAGTGTATCTTAGTGTTTGTTAACTTCCACTTCATCGTGCTCATGCGCCGGAACTTTCATTTCTCGACACCTGAATTTTTTTACAAAAGAAAAAAAGAAGATCGATAACGGAAGAAAGCTCCATTCCCGCGATGCCCGAGCACCGACCTACGTCACAGCTTGAGCGAGGGCTAATGGCCATTAAACGTTACTTTCGATTAACGTTAAAGAGACATCACTTTCATGCGGTAAATTAAACTGGCCGACCGCGGCCGCTCTAATGACAAATAAAAGCAAGGCTCGGGTGACCGGCGGTCGGGCCCGGTCGGGTCGGGTTGGTCGGTGCGCGGTGCACGTGCAATAGGTAACATCAAATCATAAATCGGGGAGTCCGCGCAGCGCCACGCGAGGCAGGGCCCGTAATGATTCCATAAATCCGATTAATAGGCTACGATCCGGATCTCCCCTGACGTTGCCAATTTTTTCGCCGAAATTCGTCGACCGAAAACGAGGAAACAATCAAAGTCGCCAATAGACCGGAGAGACCGCTTATCGACTTAATGAAGCAGACTACGGGGAGAAATTCCAAGCGTTATGGCGTACGATAAAACTCATGAAATTGCAAGAATTCGCATCATCGACACAGTGAAGATTGCAATGATGAGTATTGTGAAAAAGTACCACCTCCGCTTTGAGCGCCTTCAATTTGGTGATACTCTCCGCATTGTCTGGCAGTTAGTTTAGATGCCTATCCGAACCAAACCCAACTAGGGTCACCGTTTTCATTACACGTACTTGCGAGTGCTCTAGCTGTGCCAGGTCCATGCATGCAAGAAGAGAAAAGCGTCTGTTACAATGCCGAGCATACTATCAGTATCTATCTAAATTCTGAATTTTTACATTTTTTATTCATCATAAACAGATTGAAATTTGATGGGAATAACTAATTGCCTGTGAATATACGTATTTCTTGATAGCTAGTCATTGTAATACATTGTGCGGGTGTATTTCCCAAATAATTCTAGCTGAGGTTTATACAATGGTCATGCAAATACCTAAGGGTAGGATCTAAACCTGACAAACCCTTGAGGATGGGGGGGGGGGGATGAACCTCATTCGGTAGGTGGATAGGAATCAAACATCACCAAAAAAGCGTCTGCCGGTCATTATAGTCAGCCTCGAATGTAAGATCCTCTCTGGCCAAAATACAGCTACTTTAATTTTCTTGCATGCAAACGCTACTTCGACATTTTTCTACATGCCCAGAACCGTAAGTCAGCTTAAGGGACTTCCACTTGATCCTTCAGATACGAAGCGGCAGCAGCGGATTAAAGTACCAACTGCAGGAGGAGAAAAACTCACTATTTCACTACGAGCAGCTTGGCGACTCTCTCTACGAAACATGGGCTTTAGTGGCACAAATTTACCTAATAGGCAGTAAATAGTGACATCAAAACTGGCGGGCGACCTAATATATGCGCACTCAAGTACCGATGTAAGTAACCGATGCCGCCCAATTACTTACGCGCGCGTGTGGGCAGCCCTCCACTCTCTCCGCCTCTTCTGCCGTGTTACGGAAGACAGCCGTACGTGCAGTCTGGGATGAGCCTCGAGACACATAAGAACATATGCTAATCGTGGCTCATACAGAAATGCATTTACGGCTCTCTTTCGTAACACGGCAGTCTTCCGGCGATCAGCCTCGTACCAAAGCAACGGCCGATTCAAAGGCTCCATCATGAAGATGGGCGATACGTCTTGCTATACTTCCGATTACTTCCGTGCGCAAAGTATGACTGTTGGCGGGAAAAGTGTTGGTTTTTTTTTGGTCGTTACTTTTTCCCCAATTTTTTTTGCCTTGGAAGTCAAAATGCTTCCAAGACTTTAGGTCCACCTACCTTTCGTCCATTAAATAAATGTCCACCGCTATTTATGTCCACTAAACGTTAAGGCCAGTCTTTATTAAGTCCACATGATTTCATGTCCAACCATGAATATGTCCAAAATTGTCCAAATTGTGGACATGTTATGTCCACATTTTTTTCTGCTCATTTAAATGACAGGAATCACCTCAAAAATAAATGCATACTACTACTACCTTCATTCTTAAAAACATTTCATTCATGAATCAAGTCATGAAAAAGAACAGACTCTAAGAGCAGATAAAAACATATGTTCATGCGTACACTGTACGGATATGATAAGATGAAAACCAAAGCGGGATCCTAGGAAACGCTCCAATGCCAAATTAAAGTAACAGATGCAGTCAAAATTGAAAGTCCTCTTTAACTAGTTATTTCGTGCGCCTTCAATCTTGTAGGATACTGTGCAACGCCTCTGACGCGAAATAGTTGCTTAAAGCGTTGCGGCACGGCAGGCAACCAGCGTGACACGCGCATAGGCGCCTACAAACCTAACGGGATACTTCACGCGTTGCGCAATGCGTGAAGTATCCCGTTAGGTTTGTAGGCGCCAGTGCGCGTTCTGCGCTGCTAACACGCCGCTCCGCTCTGTGTTAGGCTCTAATATTTAAACTCGCGGAGTCAGCGTTTTTCAACTCATAATTTTGAAATGTTTGAAAACTCTGCATGAATTATTTTTATTTAAATTGATGAAAGAGAAATATGTACTACTGGAAAATATAATGTGTTTTTTGTAAATATAATAGTGGTTCCGTATCAAATTTAATGATTTCCAAAGCATTCAAATTTATTCTTTTATGTTTTGGGATCCGCCTCCGTGGCTCTTGGCGGGGAAAAAATAATGCATATAGGAATGAAACACACAGCCATTTTCATTCGGTTTCCCGGTGCAGTCCGGCCAAGGATCCAAGGACTGCACTGAACACGCAACTCACATCGCGACCCAGTTATTGGGAAGCCCTATGCGTCGAGTTTTTTGACCCAATTATTTGCGACCGCATAGGCTGCTTTTCTAGCCGGATCCCATCGACGCATCAAACCGCACATTTATCCGGGAAGCAAACCCACAAGCCGGCTGCGTACATCAGTAGAGTTGGGAATTTTTACTCACGAATCAAACAACGCTTTTGGATTAAACGAAGACAAACTCAGAGGTGCAAAAACTTCTCGACCCCGTAATCAGGCGTGTTGCGATTGACCGCGTGTGAAAATGGGAAAACTCTGATAACGGTTTTTTTTAAATTGTGTAAGTAGCAAAATCGCGTTTTCCTTGCAGAACAGCGGTAAAAATCACGTGTTTTTTTCTACAATCGCGCTATGAATCGCAAACTTTTCGCCAAATCGCAGGAACTTATTCTTACAGAGCCACAAAAAAGTCGTCTTTTCCTAACATTCCTGCTGCGGAAAAAGGGGTTTTTAAAATGGGAAGGCTCTAACCCGCACGATTGCGATGCTTCAAAACCTCGGCGTTTCGTTTATGGATGAATATCGCCAATGACACTTTTTAAAGACTACTGGGAGAATGCTTTGACAAGAACAGGGTTTTCATTTCATTTCCCGCTCACTGGAAAAAAAAACACATTGGATCTAGAGCCCGGACTCTTGAAAACATTGACAAGAAAAAATACTCTTAAATCAATCAGATTTTTGCTTAAATCAAAAGGAAATCAGCTCAAATTAAGAGGCTTGGTTCTTGATTCAAGCAAAAATGAATGTGTTTTTTTTCCAGTGCTTCCCTAACTTTTCTGCGACTACATTTAACCGGTAGGAAAATGAACCTAAGGTACGCATGGTAAAGGTCGATTCGTCTTTTTAACCAACCCCATTCCCGGTACATTTTGTTCTTCCCCAAAGATATCGCCAATTCCTAGAATCATTTTTCAGTCCCTCCGAATAGTGCGTTGCATCTGTCTAACATCGATGCTTGCAACGCGGCACTGATCCGGTCGACAGTCATATACTCCTTCCTGCTTAGTATACTCTGACGAAGTCTCCCGTGAAAGAAAAGATCTAGAGAATACAAAATTGGGAGGAGGATACGCAGCGGGGTACGGCTCCAGCGATTGATGAAGGTGGTTTTTCGATTAAATCTTCTTTACCGAATGAATTCCATGCACTGGCTCCGGGCGACACTCGTCAGACGTCATACCCGAGTGCAGCGGACGCCTTACGTCACCGGCACTGCAACGTAACGTAACAAACAATTATCCTCCCGAACACAGAATCCAATTTTCTCCCGACCTTCGTGAAATTAGTTCCACGCTCACGAAAACTATTTACGAGCTTTCACCGATCCTAACCCAGCAGCTACGCGAAATCAACGATTTTTCTGCGGTGAACCGTGAGTCTGCGTAGTTTTTCGGCTGGTGCTCATTTCAGGGACATGTGCCGAACCCAATTACTTCATTCTGCTTTATTCTGAGGTATTCTTCATTTTGTGAGTGAAATTTCAGGTTGCGATGAAGGTTCGGAACTTTTGGTTGTAAAAATTTGTATTATTTTCATTTCCGACCTGAGTTTAAATCGATTTTGATTTATTTCAATGTGATCGGTCAGCTCCCTCAGGGTTTCTGGTGGTCTGGACATCTTTAAAAAGTCAAAGAATTCACGGTTACGCTGAGAGAAGTCAGGGAATTCGTGAGATCATCCCAGAGATCCTCACTGGGAAGAAAG
>NW_027311866.1:0-14000 GCF_918797505.1 Bemisia tabaci
GTATTGTCATTGTCAACAAAATGACCGTTGAATGGGTTGGTCTTCAATTTGGTTGTGACATTGGGTTCATCGCAGGTTATATATTCTATAATGAATAGTGTATAGTGTGTATATTCTATAGTCTATATAATGTAAAGTCTGTATATCTCCGTACAGCGCATTTTATATCCACTTGGCAATGGCGGTGGGGGCTGTCGGGATGGGATGGTCGCGTCGCTGCATCATCGTCGCCATGCAAAAGGACTGGCTGGGTGTATAAGAAAGGGGTGAACCAAATTAACGGGGCAAATTTCTGAGACGCCACCGACGACCCGCCGCGCCGCGCCTCGCCGAAGCCGAGACAGTGGGACTCATGCCGGAAGCTACTCGGGAGCCGACTCGCATCGCGTCACGAGATACCAGAAAAATGAAAAGAAATGAATAAAAATATCGACTGATAACCTGCGGTCAGAGCAGTAGCAGGAATGCCGAGGACCAGCGGGGATTTAGGCCGAGACGGGACTATTTAGTGTGTATTTACGGCATGACCAGTAGCCAAACCGCGCATGATTAGTTCTCCTTGTTGCCAGACGCACTGAAAAAAAAAATCTCGGTGTATTTACTAAGAAAAGGGTAAAATTACCAAGAATTCAGGGTTCTATTCGATCCCAGTTTTTTCTTGGTAAAATTACCATTTATGGAATTGGTAATTTTACCGAGAAATCTCGTTAAAATTATTGACTTTCTCGGTAATTTTACTGGACCTTGGTAAAAACGCCAATATTTTTTATCGACTGTGGTAGAATTACCGAGATAAAAAGGCAAAGTTACCGGGAATTGATTACCAATAAAAGTGGTATTCTTACCTGAAAAAAATAGTAAAAATACCGGTTTTTAGGTAAGCTTACCAGTCTGTCTTGGTAAAATTACCAATAATTGGTAAAAAAAAGTGAGATGGTAAAGGTACCAACGGACCGTGGTAAAAACGCTGAGAATTTTTTTTCAGTGCGGCAACAAAATACAAGACAACTATCAAATGAAATGAGCAATGAACATATTTTTGACTTGATAAAGTAACAAGGCGGTAAAATAGTGCTGGTTCTTCACTGGAAAAAAACACACATTGGATCCAGAGTCCAGACTCTTAAAAACATCGAAAAGAAAAAATACTCTTGATTCAATCGGATTTTTGCTTAAATGAAGAATCAAGCCTCTTAATTTGAGCGGATTTCCTTTTGATTTAAGCTTAAATCTGATTGAATCAAGAGTATTTTTTCTTGTCAATGTTTTCAAGAGTCTGGACTCTAGATCCAATGTGTTTTTTTTTTCCAGTGTTCACTATTTGCCGAAGTAATAAGGTCAAAAATTTCAAAAATTCAATTAGAGTCAAAAATTTTAAGCTTTCACGAGTATCAGTGCAAGACTGAAGGCTTCAAAATGTTTGACTTTCATTGAAATTTGTGAACTTTTTGGCCTTGTTTTCCCCGCAAAATAGTGTGGACCCAGCACTATTTTACCACCTTGTTAAATGCAGTTCGGGCCACGTTTCTTGGTGGTTTTCTTGCTACCTACCTTAATATTTAGAGATCGAAAAATAACCACTATTTTCTTATTTCCTTGCTACATTGTTTCCAACACGATCTCTTTCGAACTACATCGTTTCTAACATGGAGCCCATCTTGGACTATGTTATTGACAATATGTTGTCAACGTGGTATTGACTAATTGTAAGTCAAAGAGACCATGATGAAGCCAATATGTTACCGTATTGGTTACATACGGATAACATCCGCATTAGAGACCTACTGTTTTTAGCAGTGTGGCTCTTTTTCCGAGAGCTGTTACAGCGACTGTTTTAGCAAAAGTAGCATACTAAGAAAGACTGCAGCAGACGTAACTTCTTGTTATTGCATACTAGCGAAATGCCCGTGACTGGAGTCACGGGTCTAGAGGCCGCTAAAATATCTATAACCCCGAAAAAATGGTGGTAGGGGAGCAAGACATGCCATACAAAAAAAAATGATAAAATCGATAGAAAAATGAGATGTGGGGAGAGGGTGTTGGAGCTAGAAAAATGAGCTGCGGGTGGGGGGGAGGTAGAATAAATGCTGGCAAAAAAATTAGAACTAACCTAGCAATGATTTATTAAAAAAAGAAATTGAAAAAATGAAAAAAAGAAAAAAAATAAATTGAAATAAAACATCAGCTGTTAGCAAACAAAGGTTACCAAGGAAACCAAGGAATGGAACTTTCCTAAAAACAGTAGTAGTATGATAATGAGGATATGGGGCCAAATTTGACCTTTAAGTCGGGAGCTACGTGACCCCGGTGTGAGATCACTGGTTGCGGGTTGCCTACCTATCGTTTCGGCACTTGACCTTTAAGACGGGAACCTATGTCACGTGACCCGGGTGTGACGTCACTAGCGACTGTTGCGGGTTGCCTACCTATCGTTACCAGTGTTGTAAAATTGTGCAGAAAAATATCGATTATTTTAGGATGATTTTACAACCATGCTGTGACGTCACTAGCGACTGTTGCGGGTTGGCTACCTATCGTTACCAGTGTTGATTTTTCAACCATGGTGTGACGTCACTAGCAACTGTTGCGGGTTGCCTACCCATCACCCGCGTTATCAGTCTGAGCAGGAAAATCGTGATTAATTGCGGGTATTGTTGAAAAATTTGGGGGAAAAACTGGATTATTTTAGGATGCCTGATTTTACAACCATGGTGTGGCGTCACTAGTGACTGGTTATCTGTTACAGGTTGTATAGCTATCAGGGGTGATGGGTAATCGTTATCAGTCTAGTAAAATCGGGACAGGAGGGGCGTGGGTTACTTGAGAGTTGTGATAACCACTGGTTAATTGATGCGGCTTGCCTACCTATCATGGGCGACGGGTAAGCTTACTCGTTACCAGTGTTGTAAAATCGTGCAGAAAAATCGGGGTAAATTAACGGTGTTGGTTGGGTGATGGGTGTTTTAGCGGATCATATGTCAACAATGTTTTCATACTATGACGTCACTAACGTTGTGAAATTGAGCGGGAAAATTTGAATTAGTTACGGGTGATGGGTGTTTTAGTGTATAAAATGACAGCCATCTTTTCATGCTGTGACGACACCAACCAACGTTGAGAAATTGAGCGGGAAAATTTGAATTAATGACGGGTGTTGTAAAATTGAGCGGGAAAATATGATTTAACCCGGAGTCGGGTATGGATTAGTGTACGGTGTATGGCATCCGTGTTTACTGTTGCGGGTTGCCTAAACGTGAAGGGGGCTACCATTAGCTTTTTTAAACCACAACCGTTTAATCCTTATGGGCTACCTACCCACCCGAGCGAAGCATGATATGTTAGAGTCAACGATTTGCCTGCGAATTAGGCGGGAAATTTGAAGGAGCAGACGTTGCAAAAACCTATCTTCACAGGGTTTTTCATCTGCCATCAGTCCCTTACCGTGACGATATCTGCTCTATTAGCAATCATACACAGTACAACCATTCGGGTAAATACGTTTGACCAATGACCTGCATCATTTTACGCGACGTCATGCGAAGCATCCATTATGTGTCGTCACCCCTACTAGGAGGAGGACCGAGGTTCTCCCATAAATTCGTAGCGGGTTGCCTATCCATCCGGGGGAATACGATTGAGTGTCATCACTCTAAGCATCCATTCTATGACGTCACCCTGTTGTATACCACGTGAGATGATAGAAAATTCGGGTTTAAGTATCGATAGCGGTGACTAGAGGGGCTAATGAGTCGAACTCTAGGTGCGACAAGTATAATGCTCTCTTCGCGGAGATGTGGATTCGAAGTTGACAATTATTTTGAATACCGCGGTGATGTGCATATGTCCGCGGTTCGATTGTTGATTCGTTACCGAAAGACCTTGTTCGATAAAAAGCATTCCCGAGATAGGGATTCATCGATCGAGTTCTCTCGATAACGATTCAACAATCGACCCGGTCGCGCGACTGCGCGAGCTCCTATATTCAAGGCCACCCACTTCTCACTACTCATTTTCCTGTTAGAGTGTCATTCGGAAACCACACATGTTCCACACAAACTACTCATTCACTTAGCTCCTTTCACCATACATATAACTGATGAAAAATCACGAATGACTCTGGAAAGCATCATTACTTATACGGGGTTTTCGCGGTAACTCTCATTCGATAATCTCCAAATATCCGTTCCCAGTGATGCCATCCTTCGACAAGTTTCAACTTGTCTCGATCAACTTCTCTATAATATATTTCTCATTCCCACGGTTTGGCAATAGCCGAGGACCTGTGGTCCCGCTCATTTAAACGCGTGGTGCTGGTGCGGGTGTGAAAGCCATCAATAATTTTCGATTATTTAAACGGTGATGTTTCTAGTCAGTTGTCGACCATCATCCTCATCTAAATCGATATGATCCGTTTTGAATTTGGAAAATGAGTCATTTTTCCTTTCTTTTTGAGACAAGTGAAACACTGATGGGGTATGAACCACGACGGGATGTGCAAATTCTCGTTCCTTGATTGCTCCCGCCCGGGGAACTCCGGTAGACAAATGATGTTTCAGTATCATGAGCCTTGGCTGCATTGGCCAGAGGAATCGATGGAGCTCGGATGAGGGGGAGAAAAAAAAACAAGAAGAGATTCGTTTATCACATACAGCTGATTTATTGATATAAAAAGGAACATGAGTATTGTATATTTGCCACACACACACACTTTCATACTGTGCTATGAACCGTCGAGATCATGATGGGACAAATTGAAGCCATGCTTTATACGCATCACTTTCCTAACGATTAAATGACGACACTGGTTTTTCAATTCGCAAAGAGCATAGGGGAAAACCATCATCGGAAAAGTCTTAACATCAAACGAGCCAGGGTCTAAAGCGCTCACAAAATTTGAAATTGAAGCGTTGTCCAAATACTGACATTTTCTCAATACTAAATCACAAGTTTCGGAAAAAAGTTTTTGAAATTTTTGCTGATTGTCAACAGCTTTGTCCACTACTGCGCTAATCGATGGAGCGAGTTTCTTCAATTCTTTCCACGCCTTCTCTTGAAGCGCTATTTCTCTCGCACACTTACGATGAGATGAATTTTTCTGACCGAGTACAAGACTTTTCCGTCCCAGAATCCTGCCAAACTTCAAAAATCTTGATACGGTCCCGAGATAGCGTGTCTCCCCAAAGTCGCTGTCCCCCTCAAAATACGCATCGATGTCCTTGTCCCAGCGTGTAAGCTCTCTCCACTCACTCGGCTTAAGGGCGACCATGTTTTGAACTGTAGCGTAATTGTAAAATTTGATGATCGGAGTAAACTGTTCATTACAACTATAACCGATCACTATCTGCTGTTCACCGTTCGGGGTCAGGAAAAAAGACGAGTTTCCCATCGTTTTCGATACGATAGGGCCTCTGCACACACCACGACCGGGTTTTATCGGAGGCATGCTCGAAATTTGATAACAAATCACTTCGACCGAGCCGAGCTGACAGCAAAAGCGGACCACACCGACGAAAAAACGAACAGAAAATGGTCGCTGGTGTGTAACAATCCACGGTAAGAAGACATCGTGATCCAGGAGGAGGAGGAGGAAGAGAAGGAGGAGGGGTCTGCAACACGCATTTAAAACGTATCAGATCGACTATCCACTCAAATGAAGGCGCCCTCGTCCCGAGTCACTGACATTCAAAGCCTCAGTGTCAAGGTATGATAATGGAGTATCCCATTTGAACCTATGATAAAGAATCGATTATGCACATGGTGCTCGTTACGATCGATATTTTTCAAAGGTTTAAACGGCATAGCAATCGATACATTGCAAAGCATGCTACGACACTGGAAACCGTATGTATGTATAACCCGCTTTCACGATGCACTAAGGCGCTCTGCGACGCCCACTCTCCACAGCAATCTGTCATGGAAGAGATCCTCCGGGAGCTGGCATCTCTCCATCTCATGCCCTCTACCCACCGTTTGGCTGGACGCCCACTCCGTCGCCTACCTGTCAATCGATACATCGCAAAGCCCACCACACACTACTGCAAAGTCCATAGCCGTCTTCATCCCGCAAACAGTGCCATCCAGCAACACCAGATTGCCTATTCGTTCAAATCAAGGCGGTATCATCCCGAGGATAGCTCCGGGCAAGGCTTTCACGTTATAAAACCACACTTTTCAGTCCGGGAGAGGGTACCCAACGAGCTAGCTATCACCTCTATTTCGTCCATCTCATACCCTCAAATATGGCGTCACTAGTGAGGTGTAATAATCGACTATCGATTATTGCGGTGTTCGATCTCGTGTCATATCAATCGATACATCGCAAAGGGAACCAACGCAAACGGCAACAGATTGCCTATGAAGCTGAGATAAAGAATCGATTATTGCGGTGTTCGATCTCGTGTCATTTCCATCGATACATCGCAAAGGGAACCAACGCAAACGGCAACAGATTGCCTATGAAGCTGTGATAAAGAATCGATTATTCCGGTGTTCGATCTCGTGTCATATCAATCGATACATCGCAAAGGGAACCAACGCAAACGGTATCAGATTGCCTATGAAGCTGTGATAAAGAATCGATTATTGCGGTGTTCGATCTCGTGTCATATCAATCGATACATCGCAAAGGGAACCAGTCTCATAACGCAATCGGCATCAGATTGCCTATGAAGCTGTGATAAAGAATCGATTATTGCGGTGTTCGATCCCGTCTCATAGGCTTGAATATCATAGCAATCGATACATCGCAAAGGGAACCAGACTTCTAACGCAATCGGTATCAGATTGCCTATTCACTCAAATGAAGGCTGTCTCGTCTCGAGGACACGCCGTAACAGTTTGATCCAATCTCCCGTAGCAGGGGGATTCCCCTCTCCCTATCCTCTCCCTATCCTCTCGGTGGAAGGGTTCGCACATGGTCCACGAAAGCAGACATACAAATGGGTGAAAATCGAAGCAAAATCGATCGACTTCGAGTGGGTGAGATGTCATATTCTGCACATTCAAATCGAAGAAAAGTGATGGAAATCGTTACTGATCGAACAACCGATTCGTGATGAGACAGCACAAACAACGAGAAAAGAGCAGGCGCTCAAGCATATGATGATGTAAATTGCTCATAGTCGATACCAATCGAAGCTATATCGATAGGAATCGGTGAAAAATCTATGAGCCTCTCCACTAATCGGAGGCAAGAGAGCGAAGTTCTTCGCTTAAAATACACAATCAAGCTTGGTTGCCAGCATTCACCATCATCTCATCATCTACCTTCACGTTGTCAGAACTCAATGAGCATTAGTGAAAATCGATACCGCCCACACAAGCAATCGATTGAATTCGATCCTGGTAAGCTGCTACCAAGAATCGATTTCCACCTTTCTCACCTCTCGCTGCGAGATCCGTGCATGGTTCACGAAGACAGCATCGAGATAAATGCATGAGTATCACCGTAAATCTAGTCCTAATCGATTGAAATCGATAGAAAATCGATAAAACGCTCCCGCAATTCGGGGTGAGAGAGCTATATTATTCGCATGCAAATCGAGTTTATTCGATGAAAAATAATGTGAATCAATACCGATCGAGCAAACATCTATCATGTTCATCGTTAAGACCGGGGTGATCGCACGATTGAACGTTCGATTCTATCGATAGGACCCGATCAGATGGGGTCAGATCATTCGATTCGCTGACCCGATCACGAAGCGCCCGATCACCGTCTTTCCCCTTCGTCTTGAGCGACGCTCAAACGAAGGGGAAAGACGGGTGATCGGGCGCTTCGTGATCGGGTCAGCGAATCGAATGATCTGACCCCATCTGATCGGGTCCTATCGATAGAATCGAACGTTCAATCGTGCGATCACCCCGGTCTTAACGATGAACATGATAGATGTTTGCTCGATCGGTATTGATTCACATTATTTTTCATCGAATAAACTCGATTTGCATGCGAATAATATAGCTCTCTCACCCCGAATTGCGGGAGCGTTTTATCGATTTTCTATCGATTTCAATCGATTAGGACTAGATTTACGGTGATACTCATGCATTTATCTCGATGCTGTCTTCGTGAACCATGCACGGATCTCGCAGCGAGAGGTGAGAAAGGTGGAAATCGATTCTTGGTAGCAGCTTACCAGGATCGAATTCAATCGATTGCTTGTGTGGGCGGTATCGATTTTCACTAATGCTCATTGAGTTCTGACAACGTGAAGGTAGATGATGAGATGATGGTGAATGCTGGCAACCAAGCTTGATTGTGTATTTTAAGCGAAGAACTTCGCTCTCTTGCCTCCGATTAGTGGAGAGGCTCATAGATTTTTCACCGATTCCTATCGATATAGCTTCGATTGGTATCGACTATGAGCAATTTACATCATCATATGCTTGAGCGCCTGCTCTTTTCTCGTTGTTTGTGCTGTCTCATCACGAATCGGTTGTTCGATCAGTAACGATTTCCATCACTTTTCTTCGATTTGAATGTGCAGAATATGACATCTCACCCACTCGAAGTCGATCGATTTTGCTTCGATTTTCACCCATTTGTATGTCTGCTTTCGTGGACCATGTGCGAACCCTTCCACCGAGAGGATAGGGAGAGGATAGGGAGAGGGGAATCCCCCTGCTACGGGAGATTGGATCAAACTGTTACGGCGTGTCCTCGAGACGAGACAGCCTTCATTTGAGTGAATAGGCAATCTGATACCGATTGCGTTAGAAGTCTGGTTCCCTTTGCGATGTATCGATTGCTATGATATTCAAGCCTATGAGACGGGATCGAACACCGCAATAATCGATTCTTTATCACAGCTTCATAGGCAATCTGATGCCGATTGCGTTATGAGACTGGTTCCCTTTGCGATGTATCGATTGATATGACACGAGATCGAACACCGCAATAATCGATTCTTTATCACAGCTTCATAGGCAATCTGATACCGTTTGCGTTGGTTCCCTTTGCGATGTATCGATTGATATGACACGAGATCGAACACCGGAATAATCGATTCTTTATCACAGCTTCATAGGCAATCTGATACCGTTTGCGTTGGCTCCCTTTGCGATGTATCGATGGAAATGACACGAGATCGAACACCGCAATAATCGATTCTTTATCTCAGCTTCATAGGCAATCTGTTGCCGTTTGCGTTGGTTCCCTTTGCGATGTATCGATTGATATGACACGAGATCGAACACCGCAATAATCGATAGTCGATTATTACACCTCACTAGTGACGCCATATTTGAGGGTATGAGATGGACGAAATAGAGGTGATAGCTAGCTCGTTGGGTACCCTCTCCCGGACTGAAAAGTGTGGTTTTATAACGTGAAAGCCTTGCCCGGAGCTATCCTCGGGATGATACCGCCTTGATTTGAACGAATAGGCAATCTGGTGTTGCTGGATGGCACTGTTTGCGGGATGAAGACGGCTATGGACTTTGCAGTAGTGTGTGGTGGGCTTTGCGATGTATCGATTGACAGGTAGGCGACGGAGTGGGCGTCCAGCCAAACGGTGGGTAGAGGGCATGAGATGGAGAGATGCCAGCTCCCGGAGGATCTCTTCCATGACAGATTGCTGTGGAGAGTGGGCGTCGCAGAGCGCCTTAGTGCATCGTGAAAGCGGGTTATACATACATACGGTTTCCAGTGTCGTAGCATGCTTTGCAATGTATCGATTGCTATGCCGTTTAAACCTTTGAAAAATATCGATCGTAACGAGCACCATGTGCATAATCGATTCTTTATCATAGGTTCAAATGGGATACTCCATTATCATACCTTGACACTGAGGCTTTGAATGTCAGTGACTCGGGACGAGGGCGCCTTCATTTGAGTGGATAGTCGATCTGATACGTTTTAAATGCGTGTTGCAGACCCCTCCTCCTTCTCTTCCTCCTCCTCCTCCTGGATCACGATGTCTTCTTACCGTGGATTGTTACACACCAGCGACCATTTTCTGTTCGTTTTTTCGTCGGTGTGGTCCGCTTTTGCTGTCAGCTCGGCTCGGTCGAAGTGATTTGTTATCAAATTTCGAGCATGCCTCCGATAAAACCCGGTCGTGGTGTGTGCAGAGGCCCTATCGTATCGAAAACGATGGGAAACTCGTCTTTTTTCCTGACCCCGAACGGTGAACAGCAGATAGTGATCGGTTATAGTTGTAATGAACAGTTTACTCCGATCATCAAATTTTACAATTACGCTACAGTTCAAAACATGGTCGCCCTTAAGCCGAGTGAGTGGAGAGAGCTTACACGCTGGGACAAGGACATCGATGCGTATTTTGAGGGGGACAGCGACTTTGGGGAGACACGCTATCTCGGGACCGTATCAAGATTTTTGAAGTTTGGCAGGATTCTGGGACGGAAAAGTCTTGTACTCGGTCAGAAAAATTCATCTCATCGTAAGTGTGCGAGAGAAATAGCGCTTCAAGAGAAGGCGTGGAAAGAATTGAAGAAACTCGCTCCATCGATTAGCGCAGTAGTGGACAAAGCTGTTGACAATCAGCAAAAATTTCAAAAACTTTTTTCCGAAACTTGTGATTTAGTATTGAGAAAATGTCAGTATTTGGACAACGCTTCAATTTCAAATTTTGTGAGCGCTTTAGACCCTGGCTCGTTTGATGTTAAGACTTTTCCGATGATGGTTTTCCCCTATGCTCTTTGCGAATTGAAAAACCAGTGTCGTCATTTAATCGTTAGGAAAGTGATGCGTATAAAGCATGGCTTCAATTTGTCCCATCATGATCTCGACGGTTCATAGCACAGTATGAAAGTGTGTGTGTGTGGCAAATATACAATACTCATGTTCCTTTTTATATCAATAAATCAGCTGTATGTGATAAACGAATCTCTTCTTGTTTTTTTTTCTCCCCCTCATCCGAGCTCCATCGATTCCTCTGGCCAATGCAGCCAAGGCTCATGATACTGAAACATCATTTGTCTACCGGAGTTCCCCGGGCGGGAGCAATCAAGGAACGAGAATTTGCACATCCCGTCGTGGTTCATACCCCATCAGTGTTTCACTTGTCTCAAAAAGAAAGGAAAAATGACTCATTTTCCAAATTCAAAACGGATCATATCGATTTAGATGAGGATGATGGTCGACAACTGACTAGAAACATCACCGTTTAAATAATCGAAAATTATTGATGGCTTTCACACCCGCACCAGCACCACGCGTTTAAATGAGCGGGACCACAGGTCCTCGGCTATTGCCAAACCGTGGGAATGAGAAATATATTATAGAGAAGTTGATCGAGACAAGTTGAAACTTGTCGAAGGATGGCATCACTGGGAACGGATATTTGGAGATTATCGAATGAGAGTTACCGCGAAAACCCCGTATAAGTAATGATGCTTTCCAGAGTCATTCGTGATTTTTCATCAGTTATATGTATGGTGAAAGGAGCTAAGTGAATGAGTAGTTTGTGTGGAACATGTGTGGTTTCCGAATGACACTCTAACAGGAAAATGAGTAGTGAGAAGTGGGTGGCCTTGAATATAGGAGCTCGCGCAGTCGCGCGACCGGGTCGATTGTTGAATCGTTATCGAGAGAACTCGATCGATGAATCCCTATCTCGGGAATGCTTTTTATCGAACAAGGTCTTTCGGTAACGAATCAACAATCGAACCGCGGACATATGCACATCACCGCGGTATTCAAAATAATTGTCAACTTCGAATCCACATCTCCGCGAAGAGAGCATTATACTTGTCGCACCTAGAGTTCGACTCATTAGCCCCTCTAGTCACCGCTATCGATACTTAAACCCGAATTTTCTATCATCTCACGTGGTATACAACAGGGTGACGTCATAGAATGGATGCTTAGAGTGATGACACTCAATCGTATTCCCCCGGATGGATAGGCAACCCGCTACGAATTTATGGGAGAACCTCGGTCCTCCTCCTAGTAGGGGTGACGACACATAATGGATGCTTCGCATGACGTCGCGTAAAATGATGCAGGTCATTGGTCAAACGTATTTACCCGAATGGTTGTACTGTGTATGATTGCTAATAGAGCAGATATCGTCACGGTAAGGGACTGATGGCAGATGAAAAACCCTGTGAAGATAGGTTTTTGCAACGTCTGCTCCTTCAAATTTCCCGCCTAATTCGCAGGCAAATCGTTGACTCTAACATATCATGCTTCGCTCGGGTGGGTAGGTAGCCCATAAGGATTAAACGGTTGTGGTTTAAAAAAGCTAATGGTAGCCCCCTTCACGTTTAGGCAACCCGCAACAGTAAACACGGATGCCATACACCGTACACTAATCCATACCCGACTCCGGGTTAAATCATATTTTCCCGCTCAATTTTACAACACCCGTCATTAATTCAAATTTTCCCGCTCAATTTCTCAACGTTGGTTGGTGTCGTCACAGCATGAAAAGATGGCTGTCATTTTATACACTAAAACACCCATCACCCGTAACTAATTCAAATTTTCCCGCTCAATTTCACAACGTTAGTGACGTCATAGTATGAAAACATTGTTGACATATGATCCGCTAAAACACCCATCACCCAACCAACACCGTTAATTTACCCCGATTTTTCTGCACGATTTTACAACACTGGTAACGAGTAAGCTTACCCGTCGCCCATGATAGGTAGGCAAGCCGCATCAATTAACCAGTGGTTATCACAACTCTCAAGTAACCCACGCCCCTCCTGTCCCGATTTTACTAGACTGATAACGATTACCCATCACCCCTGATAGCTATACAACCTGTAACAGATAACCAGTCACTAGTGACGCCACACCATGGTTGTAAAATCAGGCATCCTAAAATAATCCAGTTTTTCCCCCAAATTTTTCAACAATACCCGCAATTAATCACGATTTTCCTGCTCAGACTGATAACGCGGGTGATGGGTAGGCAACCCGCAACAGTTGCTAGTGACGTCACACCATGGTTGAAAAATCAACACTGGTAACGATAGGTAGCCAACCCGCAACAGTCGCTAGTGACGTCACAGCATGGTTGTAAAATCATCCTAAAATAATCGATATTTTTCTGCACAATTTTACAACACTGGTAACGATAGGTAGGCAACCCGCAACAGTCGCTAGTGACGTCACACCCGGGTCACGTGACATAGGTTCCCGTCTTAAAGGTCAAGTGCCGAAACGATAGGTAGGCAACCCGCAACCAGTGATCTCACACCGGGGTCACGTAGCTCCCGACTTAAAGGTCAAATTTGGCCCCCATATCCTCATATATACCACTACTATGGTCTCATGGATGGTCGCATGGATGGTCATTAATCTGCAGGATAAAGACAAGATTAGCTCTATGAACATTTTAATAACATCCATGGGGCATCTCTTTGTACCTCATTATTTGAATTTTTTGGTCTATCCTTACACTTTCTTTTAACTTAATAAAATGGAGTAAATCCCTGTTTTTATACCAACCTTCCAAAATCGGTGCTTTTCCAGTGTATTTGTTTCTGTATAATAAGACACCCTGTACGATTTCAAAAATGAATACTGAAGCGGAACAATCTTTGAAAACCTGTACGTGGTCATTCCTTTTTTTTCCTCAGATGTCAACCCGACGGACAGTGAAATAGCTTCCATAGCTAACTGTCTCCTAACAGCCACATATGATTTTCCTTTTTCTCCGAGAGGCAGAATATTCTTAAGAGGTACCCTCATTTTATCATTCATGCATGATCATGAATCTGATATAAGCACTTACCATCTCATTTGATAACATATCTTGAATATGTGCGAGTGGTTGCTGCACAACATCTTTCAAATTCAATCTCGATGATGCTGTTCTGGTTGATTCGTGGCTACTCGTGCGTCCCGGTTGGCAATCAAACTTGTGAGGGAGTGTACCAGGCTTGAGAGCTAAGCGGATTGTAGGTAGATTGTTTTTTTAAGAAATTTAAACCTGGCATATTCTTGGGCATCTTCAGCAACCTGTAATAGAGGAAAGTAAATGACATGAGGAGAAACATTCTTAGAAAGAGGAGGAAAGCTAATG
>NW_027311867.1:0-13851 GCF_918797505.1 Bemisia tabaci
TTTCAGTACTTCCAGCCCACCCTTGAAAAATCAGTACAATTTCCGGAGTAGTATAGACACCCGCCCCCGGCTGTATATTTAGTGCTCGTCCAGTCGTGGACAAGATTCCATCCTAACGACAGAAACATTCTGTAACGAAAAGGAGAAATCTCGATGGTTTCTTAGAAACAGAGTATCCAGTACCTACTATTTTTTGAATTTTTCCCCCAGTATACTTCTATTTACTTGTTAAAATATATTCACACAGGGCCGGGTTTAGGGGTTGGCCACATGGGCCGCTGCCCATGGCTGCAAATTTAGGGGGCGGCAACTTTTGCAATTTTTTTGAAATATAGCTATAAAGATAAATCGGATTCAGAAAAAAAAATTACAAACGAGAAAATGTGACAAAATCTCTCACTTCCTGAGTGTGTCTCTAATTTTGTCGCCTTTCTGTGATACAATAGACAGCACCTTTAATTAGTCGAGTTAAGACTAAGAGAGAAACCGAACACGGAATTTGGCCTGAAACGGCGCGGCGCAGAGAGCAATGATGACGAGAACTTGAGATGAAAAGGAGAAACCCTCGGCGCGGTACGGCCGCGGCGGTCGGCATGTAACACATATTAGCGCCTGCAAGACTGCATGAATACTTCACGCATTGCGTCAAAAACAGTGCGGTCACTGCGGTCAGCAGCGGGCGGCGTGAAAGGCATAGCGCCTACAAGACTGCATGAATACTTCACGCACTGCGTCAAACACAGTGCGTGCAGCAGCGGTCGGCGTGAAACGCATAGCGCATACAAGACTATAGGAATACTTCACGCATTGCGCCAAACACTGTGCGGTCAGCGCATCGCGGCGGCGAAAGTTAAAATTAATAGACCACATTTATGTTTGTTCTTTCCTAATTTTTTCGTTCATTTCATATAAATGGAAGGCCTTGTCCACACAGAGATAGGTTTACGGAACTTAACTTTCGCGCCAACTTCCGTGAACTTTTGCTAGTAGTGTTGACAGGGCTTTCGCAAAAAACGTGTCCAACACGGTAAACGCGTCTTAGGCACCCCTCCCTCTCCGGCACTTTCACTTGATGGTTTTTATTGATGTTTCAAAACGAATGAGAAGAGGGCGGCAAAATACAGGCGGCGGCAAGTAAGTGAATCCGGCCCTGTATTCACACGCATTTTTTTTAAGGAAATCAAGCCGAGGAGATACAATTTTCGATTAATTAAAAATCATCGATACTTATTCGCCGACGCACTTTGATCACCTAATTGAAACGACCACTGTCACTTCACTGACCCTTTCGTCGCTTGGCTGACATAAGGGCGTAACTACACATTGAGATGAGCCCGGAAAAGCATCGAGTTGTATGAACGACAGGGTTCATAGCAGAGTGTAGTTACGCCCTTATGTCAGGAGAGGGCGACGCTTTGACTCTCATGTGTACGCAAGAGATTTTTTGGGAGAGGCGATTGAGAGTGATACAATTTTACCTTACACAGACTTCAATGTCTCATTATGTGCGGCAAAAGAAGTACTGACAGCTCACTCTTTATTTACAGGTGGAGCCGTGAAGAAACTTTATACTTCAGCGATGACTGAGAACTGTGCTTGAGTAGCTGGTGGAAGCGCAATTTCCTAACATGCGTCGAGGAGAAAACAAGGATTCAAGAGTCTACTGCGAATTATCACCAAAATCATTGATTGAAAAACAAACGAATTTAAAGAAAGTCAAGGGATCTGAATAAAATAATTTTAAAACTCACAGCCGTAGAGAATTATTCTTCCCTCTCTCGTTTCCTCTTCTCGAATTAAAACTAGGCTTTATTGTCAATTTTTGAATATTTCGTTGAAAGGGCCACGGCAAATAACTTCAAGAATTTCACAAGAACATGGGCCACGGCAAATAACTTCAAGAAATTTCACAAGAACATTACACGGAAAAAAGTATTAGGAATTCCTCTAAAATGGTGGTGCAACCCCACTTCGTTGGATGATACGGATATGTTTTCGATTAATTGGGGTACTACCCCAAAAAATGTGCCTATCATCCGACAGCCCCTACCCGATACCCGTGCATCAGATTTCGAATTCTTATATTTCATTATTTTTTAAGCACTTCGCCCCTTCGGCCCTGACTCCCTGAGCCTCCCTGCCTACCCCTTCTGACTGGTGCGCGGTGCCGCTGATTTGTACTCTCCAACAGAGAGCGCTGCTAGTCCTCGTCGACAAGCCGGCCCGTGCACCCCCGTGTTGAATCTTAGCGCGGTCGAGCAATTTTCATGATCGTTTAATGCCAATTTAAAGTTTAAACAATAGCTAATTGGTCAATTTTTCTTTCTGATCTTAAATTTACTCAATAATTCACACCAATCAAATCCGTACAACATGCGAAAAAAAGGGATCAATACGACGGCAAACTCTCCGACAACAGGAGTACTAATTTTCTTCTTTAGCGAGTCAGTATATAATTCGGAACCTTTTCGGCACCCTTCGTACTCGCTTCGGCGGTACATATACTAAAATTGGAACGATACAGAGAAGATTAGCATGGCCCCTGCGCAAGGATGACACGCAAAATCGTGAAGCGTTCCACATTTTTTGGCAACTTTTTCTTCATGGAAGCATCTTTCTTTGCTTCCCAAGTTTTGACCCGATCTATGTGTTACCAAGTACCCATATTGTCATATATATGGACATAATACCTCAGTTTTGGATTCCTCGGTGCGGTGTCTATTTTCCTTCAAAATTTCATATGTGGCGAGGATTGAGGAAAGGACGGAGTACGTTGGAAAAAGAAGGGGAAAAAAGAAAGGCCCGATCCGATTGAAACGTCAAGTGAGAGGACCATGAACCATTGAAATCAACGTATTATTTTATTTTGGTTTTATTTAATTTACTTCTATTTGCTATTTAATTCTTTTGTTTTTTCATACTAACCCGGCATATATACTAAGTCATACTATGTCGAGTGTTGAAAGTCCGAAGAGAGCGCTTTAACCGATCGATAATGAGACTCGAGATTTCACGCTGTGGTGGTACAATATCCAACCACGAAAGGAATTAGGGAAACATGGGCTACCATAATTCACAGATCATAAGAAGATCATAAGATCATAAGATCAGAAAGGAACCGACTCACATTTTGGAAAAATTGAGTTATGAGTGGTTTTGAATCCAACCACTGCTTTACTCTCTATCGCCAAAAATTCAAAGTTTTTGTTGGAGCCAATTTTTCAGAAATTGAACTTGAAGTTTAACTTTTACATTGAGTCTTATGCAGGAGCTAAACTTTCAGACTCTTTTTCTCGGTTCAATCCCGATGTGGCTTGGTTCCTCTCTGTTTAACTCCAGTAACTCCTAACGGTGGTACAATATCCAACCACGAAAGGAATTAGGGAAACATGGGCTACCATAATTCACAGATCATAATATTAAAAAACTTACAGTGGAAAATATAGGTAAGAGCTCAAAGTAGGCACGAAAATTATGTATTGCCAGCATTTTATTTTGTCCTCATTCCATTGTTGAACCCAACTGAATGCACAAACGCACCACCGGTTTGAAGTATTCTGAGCGGAGGAATGAGAAATTGGTGGTTTCTTTCTTGTGGGATAGTATTGCAACACTGTGGAAATTATTTTCGGCAGAAAATCACGATTTCAATACAGGAACTTAAAAAATGTACTCGTCAATGTGGGTCCAGTCTTGGCTTTGGCTACATGTGTTCGTCGAACGATAAACATTTAACCTCACTTTTATAGCAAACGTAAATAAACAACAAGTTGATGAAGTTGACAAGTTGATCGAATTAACACAGAAAATACAAAATCAAAAAGGCTATTCTTGAGAGGGCAGTCGACTGTTTTACTTTCTTTCGTATCAGGAGGGTAAATCCAACTTTGGGATGAGATTTTCAACTCTCACTCCGACAAATAGGAAATTTGGTCGGTCGGGTAATGCCTGTAAATTTGAATTTGTTGAAATTTGGCATCAGCGTGACAATCATTCTTGGGGCGGATGTAATGCGGTCGTTGCTCACCAGGTAGAGTTGCCTCGCTGTAGAAATGCCTTGTCGTTCTGAATCGTAAAAATAAATTTATTTATGTAAAATGGATGCTCGAGGGTTTCAGAAAATCTAGAGGAGATTTTGAAGTATATTAAAAAATAAATGAAGGATCCCTCATTGGCCTATGAGGTTGGTGGGAAAGGGTGAAAAGTGGCAACTCGGGGAAAGAGGCGCAATGCATTCGGGTGCCCTGTTACGTGAGCCCTATACTCGGTATCGCTTCTCGGCCTTAATGGCTAAGATCAAAGTGTAGTATCTGTTCTTATCAGCTTAATATCTGATACGACCCGCACTGCGGGTCCAGTATATTAAACTTATTTTTGGAAACAGGCGGAGTGTTAGGGGCTTGCTCCACCTCTGCCACGGATCGGCCCGGTATTGCAGTACCGCCGGGATCGGTCCAATAATCTTTATCATCTCCCTCAAATACAAACAGACAAATTAAAACTTGTGCATTGTAAGTTGACTCCAGAAGTCCTCCGAGTCGGCCAATGCGGCCCTAGTGGATGACTTCCGTGCAAATATACGATGCACAAGCTTTTTACACAATTTAATCAATATATTCTACCATCATTAATCTTGAAGAAAAAATCCCTGGAGTTCTCGCCGCCGGGTCGCACCGTAGTCACCTTTCGTCCGCGAGTTGCATCAATTTTTCCTATCCACGAACGTTTCACTGCATGCAATTTTTCATATCACTGTCCTTCAGATCCCCTCTTCATCTGGGGAAATTTTTCGAAAAGTCCAAAATAATCATGTCCAATAGTTGTCGTTTTTTCTGGTCTATGCAAAGTCACCGTCTCGGTACCATTTTTCTGGCCATAATTTTGTGCAATAGCTCCACAGCAATAATGAGTTTGTGGCGTTGCTAACACTGCTAACAGGTTCAGCAGCGGTTGATGTAAAAGTTTCATTTGGCAAAATAGTACAGAGCTGCAATCGCGGATCAACTGCTTCCATATTTGGCTTTGAAGGAAGATCAATCAGCAAAATAAGTTAGTCTGATGATTACAAGACCATCTGCGTTGACGAAAAAAAATTAATTTTTTTTTTAAAAAAATTAAAAATAAAAAAAAATTCGTCGTAAGACCGTATGAGTCATCTTCCCATTGGTGTCTCCTTTTCTGGGATTATGGTATGTACCAATCATTACAAATTCGTATTACCAGTTGCAAAGCTGTGGTATGGCGGTATCCTCAGCCTTCCTGAATTCAGACCAAGTCACCAATGAGCGCTGAACAAGTTCCTTGCCGGTGAAGAGAAAAAAAAATTGTACAAAACTTGCAGCTATTTGGTGAAGGTACCAATTTTGATCGCAACTTGTACTTCGTCGGCATCAGTAGGATCTTCAAAAACAGATGACACATTCAATACTGTTGTCCAATGCATAATCACTTCAATAAGAGTAACTGCTGACAAAGTTGTTTTCAGAATCCAGATTAGTCAAGACTCGAGAATAGTTTGTACTCAGCAATTTGATGGTAGGTGGAACATTTTCAAGATAAGGCCCCACGGTAGCTGAGCGGCAATAATCTCCAAACTGAAAAATCGAGACGGGCTGGAAACGCTGATGTCGCAGATTTGACTCATTGCCCGAGGGACATGATATCATCACGCTGGCATGCATAGCTTGGGGCGCCTTCAACTATGGAGATATACTTCCAGAGTTACTTCTTCAGGTGTGCGCTCGACACGCATAACTTGGGGCGCCTTCAACTATAGAGATATACTTCCAGAGTTACTTCTTCAGGTGTGCGCTCGGCATGCATATCTTGGGGCGCCTTCAACTATGGAGATATACTTCCAGAGTTACTTCTTCAGTGTGCGCTCGGCATGCATAGCTTGGGCGCCTTCAACTTTGGAGATATACTTCCAGAGTTACTTCTTCGGTGTGCGCTCGGCATGCATGACTTGGGGCGCCTTCAACTATGGAGATATACTTCCAGAGTTACTTCTTCAGGTATGCGCTCATACCTGTTGAGCGCTTGAAGCAGAGTGCACATTTTCAGACAGTAAGCTCACTTCATTAGGCAGAATACAGGTAGCTTCTTAAACTTTAATGCTGTAAATTTTGCGGCACTGAGGATGAATTCGTCGTAGACCTCATAAACAGTCGAAAGTTTGACTTCAACATTGAAACTCTATAGATTTCTAAATGCTGAGATGTTCGAAGCACTTCGTTCTGGAAATCTGCAGGTGCCAACTCTTGTGGTTTTGATACCTGAAATGATTTTTCTTCTTGCTGGAGTTACAATCCTGTCTGATGCGTTCGGCGATTACCGGGTTGATTCCCGGCATACCGGCTGTGAAACGCAGACGTTGGATCGTTTTTTAATTCTGGACTCTCCGTCGTCCCATCAACTTGCGGTAGAGACCATCGTATGTATTGACGCTATTACTAAAGGTCATAAGAGGTCTGAAGTTCTGGCGATATTTCGGAACTTGAGCCAAGCGAGGCTCAACTTTGAAGAATGTCGGCAATTCCATAAGATCGAAACTTGTTTTCATTGGTGCAGCAAATATTGGCAAATATACCAGTAATGTGATTCACGATGAGTGCTCAACAAAATGTTTAGAGCCGTAAGAGCATAAAAGGTCGCTCCAAAACATCAGTGATGTAGTTCGTGTGAAGCACTCTGCCTTTGAACAAATGAGCGTAATGTTGCTTGAAAACAAGAATCATGTCATTTATATCGAGTGTTCATTAGGAACTGTTCGCAATTTGAAAAAAATTGCACCAAAATACTGATGATGTGGTGCAATTAGAACACAGAGTTCAACTTTATTCTAAAAGTGAATTAACTATCGTGTGGTTGTGGAAGTAAGGGGTTACTGTCCTTGACATCTTGAATGATGTATCAGTCACACGTCAAATGAGTCAAGTTTCTTAAAAGGCCTGATGAGTTTCGTAAGTAAACAACGCATGACGCAATCAACATTGCGCACTTTAGTAAAGAACTTGAGTGAATACTTAAGTTCAAATACTTTTTCCATTTTTTTTAGAGGGTGAATGCAGCCAATCATGGATGAGTAAAAGCAGCGACTTTAAATTTTTTTCATCCTTGTGACTTGATCCTAATTCGACCATTCGAAAGAGATGAAACTGCTGCGATGGATAAACGTTTCATTGGATAGGAAACGCAGTGCGTCGAAGAGTTATTCGATATTTTAGTCAGCCATTAGAGTGGCTGAAAACATTTTGTGGGGGCCAAAGCCCAGCGGTTGGAGCTTAGCAACTTGAGGAAAAGCTGTAAATTCGACCCGGCGAGAGAAAGGGATTCATGATGAAAGTACCTGAAAGAACAAACTTAAAAAAAAAAAAAAAAAAAAAAAAAAAAAAAACAAAACAACAAAACGCAAACAATACTTTCTAACTTTAAACAGTCGCAAAGAACAAACAAAATCAGTGTTACTGCGAAAATCGTAAGAATGAGCAATACAGTAAAAAATTGTAACGTCATTTTATTGTATAGTTTGACGTTCCGCGAAATCACTCTAAATGTCGGGACGTTGAAACTCCCCACGAAAAAAAAAAAAAAAAAAAAATTGATAACTAAAAAGGTATGAGTTTCCATTTAGTACTTAGAGGGTCTTTTTTTTACTCCAGTGAAAATCAACAAGCACAAAATGCCCGCTATTCTACATCCAACCCCCCCCCCCCCCCACCCGTATTGTGCGGGATCTTTCAGTAAATGCTGATTTCTTGAGACAGGAAAGTCATGCTGAAGACATTAAAATAAGTATCAGAATAAGAACATGACCATAAAGAAACTGTGGAGCATTTGTGTCTTTAATGGTCACAAAAAACGTTGCAATAGTAGCGCGTGAAAATACCTTTCAAGTTGGTCTTGAAATTCACTGAAAAATTTACTTGGATTTCGCGAGATAAGTTCCGCCGACAGCCCCTGGCGGTTAGGCAGTAATAATGGTGTCTTTGGCGACAAATAAAAAACGCATTTAGGTGCGATTGTTCGTAGAGTTACAGAATTTACAGAAACACAATAGCGCAGAAGAATATGCATGCAAAATTTTATTTTCCTTGAACCCAGCGTGATGCCGCTTCATCATTAAAGCTAACTTTATGCTTATTCCAAGCTTCCTCCCCCCCTCCCTCTCGAGAAATTCAGCTTAAATCAAGATGAAAAAAAATCTTGATGGTAAATTCAAGGATCAACAAACATGCTTGAGCCAAAGCCTTTTTTTTAATGGATGCGCAAAAAGATACAATTTAAGTCGCAAACGTGTTATTGAGCAAAATTCGATCTTTTTACAATGGACAGAACTTAAGCGTCAGGATAAAACAAAACAAAAAAGAGGAGAAAAAAATTGTAAAAAAAAGAAAAACAAAGGAAAACAATTAAAAACAAAACATTTTTGAACTAGAGATAGGTAACACAGGCAGGTCCGTCCGGTCCCTGACTGGAAGCATAATGGGCAACAATGTATGCGAAGGACGTCTGTATTCTTTACCAATATTTTTGACTTTTTCCAGTCATTTTTTGTTATTTTTTGGTAAAGCACTGTTTTACTTTCGAGAGAGTTTTACTTGCAGCGGTTTACCAAAAAATCAAACAATGTCAGGAAAAAGTTAAGAATATTGGTAAACAACAGACACTCGACAGCCATCGAGGAAGTTTACTCTCGGCTTGCAAGTCTGCATTCAATAAAGATCCTAACGGGTCTTGGGTATAACTGGGTTTTACAGCGCCAAAAACATAGCATGAGAATGAGTAACCCCAGAATCTGCGTGGAAACGTGAGAAACTTGGTAAAAAATTCCGCCGACAGCCCCGGACGGTTAGGCAATTCCAACAATCCCAGTCGCTGCGCAAGATGTGGTAAGTAAACGACCTGTATCAATATTCATTGGGCTCATCCAACATAAAAGAAAATATTGCAAAATTCTAAGGGGCTCTCGTTTCTGTTAAGATGCACTGGAAAAAAGAAACACATTGGATCTAGAGTCCAGACTCTTGAAAACATTCACAAGAAAAAGGACTCTCGATTCAATCAGATTTAAGCTTAGATCAAAAGGAAATCCGCTCAAATTAAGAGGCTGAGTTCTTGATTTAAGCTTAAATCTGATTGAATCAAGAGTATTTTTTCTTGTCGATGTTTTTAAGAGTCTGGACTCTAGATCCGATGTGTTTTTTTTTTCCCAGTGTGTAAGTATTGAACATACCTACTACCGTTGGCACTGAAAACGACACTTAAGTAGAATAAGTAGTGAGGAATTTATTCTCCTCTTCAGCGTTAACCTCGATGGAGTCAACGGACACGCCACAATCTTCAAGCAAACAGCGTATCTTACTGTGCCTGATATGGAGCCCAATGGAGTGAAAATACTATTCTAATTTGGTTTATTTAGTGGCTTGTGTCCTACTCACATTTACTTCCTTAATTGCCCTCACTGCCTGTTTCGTCTCTGCCTGCACACAGTACAGCGATTTCGACCAGGCAATGAGGGTCAATACTGGAATGCTAAAGAAAAGGACCGTATAAACCTTGGACGTTGTCGGATTTCTTTAGATGATATACAATTTCAAAGGGGAATTTGTCCTCCGAGGGAAAACTGTTGAAATTAAATATCACTGGAAAAAAACACATTGGATCTAGAGTCCAGACTCTTAAAAACATCGACAAGAAAAAGTACTCTTGATTCAATCAGAATCTAGCTTAAATCAAGAACCAAGCCGCTTAATTTAAGCGGACTTCGTTTTGATTCAAGCAAAAATCCAATTGAATCGAGAATATTTTTTCTTGTCAATGTTTTCAAGAGTCTGGACTCTAGATCCAATGTTTTTTTCCCATTGTGATTTTTTCAGTGACTAAATTACGTCCTACTCATATTTACTTGCATAATAGCCCTCACTGCCTGTTTCGTCTCTGCCTGCACACAGTACAGCGATTTCGGCCACGCAGTGAGGGCCAATACTGGCATGCTAAGGAAAAAGGCAGTATGAAACTTCCGACGTTGCCAGATTTCTTTTGATAATATACAATATGAGAGGGAAAGTGGTGAATTTTTCCCTCAATTTTTCAGAGAATTTTAATCGAAATTAAATCCAAAATATATCAGGGAGTTATATTTATAACTCATTTCAAAAATAATTAGTTTTTTGGATGGAACCAGGCAACATTTGAATGTTCATAGGGCCTTTTTCCTTAGAATAGTGGAATAGCTAATCTTAGTCACAGGAAAAAGGGTATTAACTGTCTGGCTATAATTGCTCCCCGAAAATTTAGTGACCTTCATACAAATTCCAGACAGTGGTAAACTAAATATGTAAGTACAAAATACGTGAGAACGACCTACAAAGCCTGAATGCCTGTTTCTTGTTAAATTTATTAGGAAAATAACACTGAAGCTGGTCCATTTCAGTAAAAGACCATTTTTGAACTAGGACAAACAGTCTTATTGTTAGCCTGTATAATATGCTGAAAAAATATTAGCCTATAATCTGCTGGAAAAAATTATGAAGAGTTGATCCTTAACGAACATTTGAGTTGCATGATAAACGAAAAATTAAAACTGCGGTGCGGAAGAAAAAAACCGTAAAACACGAGCACTTGCGAAAAAATGCGTAAACCATTAGAACGTTCAGAGTCAAAACCAACCTAAAAAATCTCTTGGATTTTAGAAAGAAGGGGGATGAGAAAATAAAATGTTACCCCATACCCTCTAGAAATGTTCCCATGATGCTAACCCCCTAAGTTCACGAAGGAAAAAACTAAAAAGCGACCTACTTTGCTAAGTCATAGGTCTTTGTTCGTCACAAATTCATCCAGAGTAATAGATGGCTAAACTTAAGAAAGATTGCCGCCGAGAAGAAACTTTGCGAAAATTAAAATATTCAAGGGTCAATGTCGTAAATGTAGACCCCGAGCCTGCTGAATTTTTTTTTTTTTTTTTTCTGAAGTCTTTCTGATGTAGGAGAACCGGGTGAAGAGAGACCTACCCCCCTATTTCTGAGCTCCCTGTTTGAGATTAAAAATTGAGAAAATCAGGGTATACATTAGTTACCTCATGAGAACTTATTACCCAAAGTTTCATCTCTATCACTGCAATAGAAAGTATTTTTTTAATTTTTTTTTCTTTTTCCCCATTTTTCATGCCTCTCTTTACCATTACGGAGTAAAGAGAGACGAGGTCTGGATTGCCTCTTATATTGCACATGAAAAATATGGCAGGGCAATGAGAGTGTTCTACTGATAGAGTTTGATTACCATTTCAAATTTCAGGTCAATCGGATAAAATGTGAATGAGTTACGGGGTTTTGAAATTGGACTGCGGGAAGTTCACAAATTCAATTCAAAAAGTGAAAATTCAAATTTTTATTAGAGGGATAAAAAACCGCAAAAATAGACCTTAAATATGGTCTTAACAGTATATTATGAAATTAAGCATTAAAAAATTGCTTAAGAGAACATTTTGGCTTTGAAATTAAGATAAAATTGACCGGTGGAGTGGTTTCAGGGTAGGTACCAGTTAAAGAATTGGATTTTTTCCTGATCTATTCTGATGTTAGAGGAATATTTGCCTGCTTAGCTGGCATTTTGACACTTGTCTCCTGGTTATATTTATGCTGCCAGACTTGTAAAGTAAATAGCATAAAACAAAAAATATAGCCATACAGTACATATCCTAAGCTACAAAATTATATAATTTTTTTTTTTTTTTTTTTGGAGTAAAATTTACTTTCCAAAATCCACGAAAACTGCGGCACGGAACGAACTTAAAAACACAGTTCAAAAAAAAGGTTATGTTTACATGCACTTCCCGCGGTCTGCTGTCGTCCGATCCGGTTCGGAATTTGTACAAGAACGTAGAAATGGACCAAGAGTTCATTCCTTCTTGTTTCATTACTTAAATCTCAAATGGGTAGCAGCAGGAGCAAAAGTCTCCCATTACCCCCGTCTCTCTTTACCCGGTTCTCCCCTAGGTATGGTCATAGTGGGTGCCTAGGCACAGGGACTCGAGGTGAGCTATAAGTTTGATTTCAAAGAGGGGCCTTGAGGTGAGCTCTCTCTAAGCTCGGTTTCCACGATCGAAATGAGCGCATCGAAATGGGTCATCCATGCAACTACTGAGAGGTGCCGATCAAAATTCATAGGTGCCTCTAAGTTTGTCTTACTTTTTTCTTTTTTTTTAAATATTTGTTTTGGGGGGGGGGGGGGCGAAGTTTCTTTATACCTTGGACAAGTGCGTAACACCTGCCACGCTTAGGAGGCGGGCCGCACCGAAATGAGAATGGAGGCCTCTCCTCATATAAAAGGGGAAAGTTTAGGAGAGGCGCTGAAAGGCCTCCTATGATATTCTTCGAAAAATTGGCCTCTTCTCATATAAAAGGGGAAAGTTTAGAAGGGGCGCTGAAGGGCCTCCTATGATATTCTTCGAAAAATTGGCCTCTTCTCATATAAAAGGGGAAAGTTTAGAAGAGGCGCTGAAGGGCCTCCTATGATATTCTTCGAAAAATTGGCCTCTTCTCATATAAAGGGAAAAGTTTAGAGGGGGCGCTGAAGGGCCTCCTATGATATTCTTTGAAAAAATCCAAGGGGAGTTCCGGTGGGGCCATAAAAATTATGTCATAATGACTCCTAGCGGAGCCCTCTCCGTTAACGATTAGAGGGCGATGGCCCTCTGGTTAGGGCCAGTCCGCCTCTGGGAGGGGGTAGCGCCCTCTCCCTTGTGTTTTTTTTGAAGGCCTCGATAACTTTCCCGCTTTTTTTTTAAATTTATTCGGAAGCGAAGAGCAATTGCGCCTCCGTTCCCATGCGAGCGGGAAAAAACTGAAAATTTCGGAGCCAGCGTCCCCCCCCCCCTTCATGACACCACTGAAGCAGGGTATTACAGGGTATCTTATGACAAAAAGTAGAGGCACCACTTAATTTTGATCGGCAACACGATCGCATCGTCGCATCGGGGACCCAATTCGACGGGCTCGTGTCGACCGTGGAAACCCAGCGCCACGCCCTTGACACACGTTCGAAGTGAAACTTCGAAGTGGTGGCTGCTCAGCCGAGTCTCGACATGGATCCCATCAAAGCAGAGCGCCCCGCGCTCTGCTTCGGCAGACCCATGCCGACACTAGGCCAGACAGCCACCATTTCGGAGCGTCACTTGGAACGTGTAACCAGGGCTTAGGCCCCGGGATAGTTCCGCTGTCGCCGCGACTTGCTCTCGCGGTCGTAGCGCCGCAACAACGATCGCCGCTCGGCCAGCTCCGGCGAGGGGTCCGTCCGCAGATCGCGCCCGGACCTGCGGGCTCCGACCCTGTGACGGTGCCTGAAACCCTAGGAATCGACTGCCGCATGGACACAGGTTACCCGAGGCAATCGTCGCACGAGCGAATCTCGAAGGGATCCCCGTCCGAGTGGAGCGCACCACCGCTCGCCGGTGAGCACCGGTGAGCGTTGATGAGCTCCACTTGGTCGGGGGTCCGATCGGACACATGCTCGTGTAACGAGAGCCTTGAAGTCAACGGTGAGTCCACGCGGTTCGTCTGACCGTCGGATGAGCGATACGTCGAACAGCCTCCCGGACGCTCTGTCCGGAGACCGAGCGTCCGGCGGACTGCTCGGCGGAGCGCTCGTCCGGCCGTCGGGCGAACTGTGTGGACGCACCTGCGTGAGAAAAACAATATTAAATTAAATTAAAGAACAAATAAAATATAAACAAAATATACTTACCTTCTTACCTAGAGATGGGAGAGAAAAATGATATTAAACTAAAGAAAATAAACAAAATATACTTACCTAAGTTACTTACCTTGTTACCTAAAGATGAGAGGGAAGTAA
>NW_027311868.1:0-13481 GCF_918797505.1 Bemisia tabaci
TCATTCCCCAACAACTTTGAGGGGTTGTTACAGAAGTTTTCCAGAAAATTCAACTTAACTCTTTTAGATAAATTGACGGTTTTGGGACGATTTTTCCACACCTCATTCGGCCACTTTACCGCTTCGTCCGTCAAATTTTTTGTTCGATAAAGCCGGTCCAAATGCTTATCTTTTCCAATTAACATTTTCCCATTACAATAATTAGACCGGGGCAGTAATTAATGTAATACAACGTTGCATACAATGGACCACTAGACAAGGTACGAATTTCAGCATTCTGACACATGTTTCTTAACTAAAATTTTACGTAGAACCGATGCGCACATAGAAAATTACCGAGATTAACTCCTTACTAAGATATTTGATGATTCTAGATGTGTGAATTCAAACCACCCGCTCATTAAAACTCAATGCTATACGTGATTCACATCGCGCGCTAAACGTTATCATGATAGTCTCTGCGATGTAAAAATCTGGCAACCTCAATCTTGACGCTTTGGCTCAGCTGTAGCAAATAGCTTATAGTTTGAACAACACATGGTGGAAAATGAACATATTGCTGGATTGAGAGGCTTGCTGAAACCATTGTAGTGCGCGATTTGACTCGCGTAGAGCTCTGAGTTTCTTGTGAGCGGGCAGTTCAAATTCCTTGTAGCCAATGTGAAATAAAAACGTTAATATCTTTATTAGGAGTTGGTTTCAGTAATTTTCGTTGTAAGAATCGTGTTTTACGTGAAATTCTGATTGAGAAACATGTATCAGATTAAATTCGTACCTTGTCTAGTGGTCCATTCCATTTTTTTATCCCTCACCTGCATTGAAACCGAATTTAACTCATCAATTTCTCACGTAACACGTTATACAACTAGAGATGCGAAGTACAATTTCATGAAAAAAAAGGAAAAAATTGAAAATTAAGAAGTTTCATCCTTGATTTTCGTGCAGTAAAATTTCGTCTACCAACTTAGAATACAGCTCTTTCATTGGACCGGATTCAATTTTTGGGCCCAAAAATTTAAACATTTGTGGAGACAAAAGAATACAAAATATATTGACCAAATCTACTATAGACTAATTTCAATACTCGACGTCAAATTGAGGGGCTTGGAGGACAAGGCGCATAAGTGTAGTTTTTGCTATTTTGAGAAATACGTGTTTGAAATTTCGGAATTACATGCATGCTAATGACAGAAAAAAAGTTCAAACTGACTTTTGGATGTCTAAAAATTGGAATTTGTTGGCGAATTTTTTGCAAGGTATGCATTAAAACTAGCTTTACTTGAAATCATTAAAATCTTAATGTTTTAAAAAAAAAACTGCACTTATGCGGTTTGTCCTCCGGGCCCCTCGATTAACCTCTAAATACGCCATTTCCTGCCGGATAATCACAGAAATGACAAGCTACTAAGGGCGAAAAAAGAAGGAGATTTTCAATTGCATCTGCAGAATCGTATGTTTCTGCCTTATGAGACACGTTTGACATTTAACAAAGAGCCCTCGTTTGACATTTTATCCCTTTCAAGCGCCTTCCGACCTCGAGCTACCGGCATTGTCAGCCGCAGCCGCTCGCTTGCATGACATTTTGTTCCGCTTAATGTTCTGCACAGAGGAAAAGAGAGGAAGACTGCCTTGGTAAGGAAGAACGCCGTATGAACACTCGAGAGTTGTCAAATTTCTCCGAATAAAACATGTATTTTTGTAGAAAGTTATGCATATTCCTCCTTAAAATTTTCGAACTTTTTAGATAAAATTACGAACAAAATCCTCTTAAAAATTGGAGGAAATTTTCTGAAGACTCGTATTTGTCGAAGGAAATTTGGCAACGCCTGAAGGCTCATACGGCGTTCTTCCTTAGCACGGCAACAGAGGTCGTACAGAGGGGCACGAACAGCTAGGCAGATGAAAGTACTCGACGGCTTACGATGATACTGGCATTGAGATGACCTGAAATTTAAAATTTTTGGCGTATATGGCAGCACATAAGGTTTACGACAGTACACGAGTACTTTGTTTCTCTAGCTAAGGTACTAAATAAGAGAACTTAATATATATTAGAAAACGATAAAGCACAACAAACTCAGCTCAAATATACGAACAAATAGGGAGGGACTTAAAAACATGGGTAAACAAGGCTGAAACCTTAAAAAACACTATGAGGCAGGATGTTCCGAGCTGCTACCAGCTCATTTAAGAAAATAAAAATAAAAAAATAAAAAGTAAAAGGTAAAAAATAGAGAAATAAAAAATAAAAAAATTAAAATTAAAAATTAAAAATTAAAAAAGTAAATAAATAAAGTTAATAATAAAAAATAAAAATTAAAAAAATAAAAGATAAAAAAATGGCTGGAGTTAGGCCGCCACTGAATTTTTTATTTATTTTCCCGTGTTTTTGCAGCTGAAAATAAGCTGGTAACAGGTCGAGGCTTCCCACAGTGAATTGAATCAAAGGGAGAGGTAGGACAAAATTTAGAAACATTAAAAGCCTATAACTCCATTCATACAAAAATTTGAGATTTTAAAAGTGGTTCCATTGAATTCCTCGTGAAATTTTCTTCTTGGAGCACCCACCAAAATGTATAATCTGGCGAATAAACATAAAAATTTGCGGTTTCAGTTATAAATTTCATGTCCAACCTCTTTAATGGACTCGATCCACTGTGTGTCCTGCCTTTTAGTGTTTGTTTAAAGTTTTAGCCTTCTTTAACCATGCCTTTAATTCCCTCCCAGTTTTTTATAGTAGAAAATTTCTACTCGAATCTTTACAACCCTTGCACATTTTAATAAGAAGAAAAAATATGCTTACACTCATCATGCAGCCACGGAAAATAAATCATCGCGAAGCCTCAGAGAGCGACTATAAAAATGAGAACTCTAAATTATTCAAAGTGTCATATTCACGAGAAAAATCAACTTCGCCCGCTCGGAAACGGCTCGGAGAATAAGAGAAGATCAATCATTTTCAAGTGACGTCCACCTTATTTACTTTCGCCGAGTGCATGGACGTAATTACTAGTGCATGACCCGCCTTCCTTCATAATTGGACGTGTTGATCTTGGAAAAAGCTCAAAAAAAGTTGTGAATAACTTCATATTTATATGTTTCACATGTTCGAGCATACTTTCACTTCGGAGTTTACGGAGAGGGACAGTTTTGTAACAAGCGTTGGTGTATCGGAACCGCGCGGTACATGACATGACATCTTAGGATTCATGGATTTGAAGTTGTTTGAATGTTTTTCAGAGAGCATGCTCGGATTGTCATGTGGGAATTAATGTTTTCTCAGGCACAAGACTTTTGATCATGATTTTCAGTTTATCTTCGAGGAACAAGAAGTTTGAGAGGATCGTTTTTTTTTTTTTTTTTTTTTGTATCTTTTGGTCAACTATTGATAACTAACGAGAAGCCCTTGATTGTAGTCATGGTTCCAGACGCTTCGCAATAAATTTTGATTTAATAATTGATCATTTCATTTATTATTGAGCAATTTACCGAGGCGTACCGGTGTAATGGTTCAGGATCGCTTTCACTGACGTAAATCGATCTATAGATAACAAAATAAGGTTTTTTTTTTGTTTTTTTTTTCTGTAGATCGAATCGATGTCGATGAGTTCACACCTATGTGTTTTGATCGATTCATGTGTCGATTTCATATTTTCTTCTTTCTCTTTTCCTCTTCTTCCCGTTTCAAATTTTTTCTGCTTCTCCTTTCTTCTTTTTATCTCTATAGGATACTGCTGGAGCCTGACCTACTGAAAATGTTTGCGATTTTTCCTCTGACTGGACGGATAATTTTGGACAAAACCTACAAACGCGCGCATATCCTCGTTAAAAGTAAATTCATTTTGGTCAATCTCGCAACCTTGGACTGAAGATTCGTTGGTTTGTCTTGGAAGAGACGGACTGGGGAAATCGACCAATTACTCGTGTTTTTCGCTCAGAGAGTAAAAAAGAGTAATACTCGTAATTGTTAATAGTTTACAATCATTCATAAAAATAATTAATTGCTTAATTCATGAATAACCACCCTGCGTGATAAGATTAAAGAAAGATACAATTCTACTACTACTGCTAAAATATTGAAGCCTTAGTGACTTTCTGACAAGCTAACGATGGTTTAACGTCAGCCAGCCCGCCACTCAGTTTCCCGTGAGCGCCTGGGAGACTCGATCATTGGTGTGGCGTGCTTTGCGATTTACCGATTAATCTGTCATTTAAACCTATGGAAAGGATCGATAAAAAGGGCGTTCGCATCAAACATCTAAATAATCGATTCTTTACCATAGCTTCAAATGGGAAAATATCGATAATAATCGATCATTCACGTCTCGCCTCTGGACTCGATACATTGGAAGGGGCTCAAAACGATCGCAAAAGCGGCATACGCACCAAAAAAACCAAAACTTCTCTGATCATAACGAATATATTTGGGTTGCATTACAAAAAAATAAACCCAAAGCATTCTAATATCGCTAGGATCATCCAACTTACATTCTTTGCAAAAAATTACCGAAATCGTGCCAAAATTAAATTTACACAGGTAATTTTTGTCTCGAATTAATTTTTTACTGAGAGTAAAGATGAAACTTGTATAGATGATCAGTTTACACTTGCAAGGTAAAACAATTTGCATAATCTTAGCGACATTAAGATGCTCTTGGTTCCTTCTTGAAAAATGCAATCCAAATTTATTCGTCCATTCGCAAATCATTTTGCAATCATCGTTCGTTGAAATCCATTTGCTCTCGGGTGGGGTGCTGGAGGGATCGGGATAAAAGCAAAATAGCTATACCGCCGTGCTAAGATAGAACGCCGTATGAGCATTCGAGAGTTGCCGAATTTCCTCGGATAAAATGTTTGTTCTTAATGAAAATTATGAATAGTTTTCCTTAAAATTTTCAGACACTTCAGATCAAATTACAAACAAAATTATTTGAGAAATGGGCAGAAAAATATTCAAAAAGTGTCCTGAAAAAAAGCGATTTACCAGAAGAAATTCGGCAACGCCTGAGGGCTCATACGGCGTTTTTCCTTAGCACGGCAGTATATCCAACACCGTGCGCAGGCGAGACTGGAAAACGGAGTCGCGGACCGTCGCACAATGGATCGAGTCAATTAGAAAGGTCGGACATGAATTTCCTGACCAAAACTGCAAATTGTTGAGTTCATTTCGTAAAATTTTAAACTATAAGGGGTGTTTCTTGAGGAAAATTTCACACAAAAACCAATGGAACCACTAGTAGAACTTCAAAGTCTTGTGTAAATGGAGATATAAGCGTTTAAAGTTTCCAAATTTTGTCCAACTTCCTCTACTGACTCAATCCATTGTGCGTCGCTACCAAATTTTGCAGTGCAACAACAGGTCGCTGCAACAAGTCGCTGCATCTATGACGTGACACCGTAGTATAATGAGAGGTTGCCAGACTGCACTTCAGTTCCATTGAGTTTCCACTGGGCTTGAGGCGTTAGTGGGGTCAGAGCGAGGTCGGCAATCAAGCCTGGCTTTTCCGAGGACTTGGTTCTTCACTGCCTGGCCACGGATGCCGTCTGCTGATTCAGGGTTTTGTGCTCAAGTAAACCGATGCTTCAGGCTTAGGCCTCAGGCTATGTGCTCCCTGGAGTGCCCTGTATCGACAGTCTTACAGCGGTTCGCGTACACTCCAGGTCTCGTCTGCTGCTGTTTTCTCCCCCGTTTTCCCGTAGCACCCCGAGTCCTTACAGCGGTTATCGTATACTCTGGGTCGTGTACTGTTTTTCCAGCTTTTCCCTAGTTCTCCCGTGGAACTCGAAATCCTAAAGCGGCTCCCAGAGCGTGTACCGTGTGTCTGTCGTCACCCCGTCTTCTCGTAAACCCTGAATCCGGGGCCGGTTAGGATTATAGTGACGTTCTGTAAGGCAGTCACCCTTACTTCTTACCCTTCGGTACCGACCGATGGTGCATAAGTCCGCGTTGCGAGTGTTGCAGTAGAAGTAGTTGTAGTGCGGAAAGTAGCAGCTGTGTGGTTGTGGTAGTGAAGCAACGTTCGAGTAATTTTCAAAAAAAAATTTCAAAATTGTAAGATCTTTTCAATCCACACCTCTATTCTTTAGTTTGTCTTCGCGTGCTCATTTCTTTTATCTTTTTTTCTTGTTTCATTTTCTTTTTTTTTTTCAAATTTTTACATTCTTTATTGGATGCAAAAGTTCGCATACTTTCCATTAAGATCAAACCCTGGAAGGAATAGGAACCGAAATTTCAGAAATTATAACGTCGCAGTGTTGAATGTTTTCTGGGATTCCGCTGATTTTAGAATCCTCTTCGCAAGACTCTTCTTAAAATTCTACAGCCAATTTTGTTTTTATTTCTTGCCTTTCAATTCATATTTTTATTTTGGTAGTCTCTTAAAATTAACACCAAAAAATGACCGCTCAAACTCCAGATTTTATCGGACTTAAAATACCTCACTTTAGCGGCAAAATTTCGGAGGCACCTGAGAAGCACCTGAGAATAATCGAGGTGGAGAAATGGGCATGGGAGTGGGATGAGTCGGCTGCTAAAAGAGTCTTGGGGTATTTTCTGTCCGGGAGTGCTAGGGACTGGCATGATAACAAGAAGGATGAGCTTGAAGAAAAAAGTTGGAATGACGTCAAAGATGCATTTATGCAAAGGTTTCATCCAAATTTTCGTTACGACACATTCCAAGCTATCATGAAGAGAAAACAACAACGATCAGAAACGCCTGTGGACTTTTACGATGCCATGTGTGTGATGAGGAAACCTATAATGGAAGGTTACGGTTTATCTGATAAATATTTTATTAAATTAATCATTGCTGGGTTACTGCCAGAACCAAGATCGATTATCGCGTATACAAGAAATAAATCTCTGCAGGAACTTGAGGAAAACATTCAAAGCGCTGAGGAGGCATTAGATTTACGAGAGGTAAGAGATCACGACACCGATGAATATAAGAGGGGGCACTCGGCAGCTAACAATGCGCTGGAATGGAGAACATAAAATGGACGGTGGAGATTTTGAAACACCGTAAACGAGATACGTGGTTTGGAAGATTCATCGTCGATTTGCGATTCTTATTTAAAATTAAGGGATCCCTCAGAGAATTTTGAAGCAAAAAAAGTGTGTCATAAGGTAAAAACACTGGAAAAAAACACATTGGATCTAGAGTCCAGACTCTTAAATTCATCGACAAGAAAAAATACTCTTGATTCAATCGGATTTTTGCTTAAATCAAGAACCAAGGTCTCTTAATTTGAGCGGATTTCCACTTGATTTAAGCAAAAATCTGATCGAATCAAGAGTATTTTTTCTTGTTAATGTTTTCAAGAGTCTGGATGTTTTCAGACCTCTTTTTAGCAATATTAGGAGCGTTTCTTATCGAGCACTGAAAGAAATACATTGTTGCCATTACAAGGATCCTTGTCATGATTATCCACACTGGAAAAAAAACACATTGGATCTAGAGTCCAGACTCTTAAAAACATCGACAAGAAAAAATACTCTTGATTCAATCGGATTTTTGCTTAAATCAAGAACCAAGCCTCTTAATTTGAGCGGATGTCCACTTGACGTAAGCAAAAATCTGATTGAATCAAGAGTATTTTGTCTTGTCAATGTTTTCAAGAGGCTGGATTCTAGATTCAATGTGTTTTTTCCAGTGAACGTCGTCGGCGTCTGTGCAACACTTATGTGTGTTCAAAATTTTGAACAATTTTTGGTCAAAACATCGTTTTTTGACCGTAAGGCGACACTTTGCTCCGGTTCTAATGAATAGATTTGCAAAAACTTTTTTCTGTTTTTTTTCTCACCTTATTCTCTAACTACAGATAACAGGATTTATTTTTATCATTTTTCAAAAGAACACTGAAAATAAAAGTTCGGTAATATGAACCGAACGTTTGGTCCTCCATATCATCTCAAATATTCGGTTTGTCAAACTGAACTTTCGGTTCATACAACCAAACTTTGTTCGTCAGTTCTTTTTATCTTTGAAGTTCGATTACACGAACCGAAAGTAAGGTTTGACGAACCAAAGATTTGGTTTGACAAACCGAAGTGGTTGGGATGATATGAAACAATTGGTTCATACAACCGAACTCTTCATTTTCGGTGAAATGAAAGTAAGTTTGAAGGCCTCATTTGCTTCATTTTTTAAAAATTCATATATGCTCATGATTTTTCAAAATCCTCTTGTCTAGAGCTAGAGCATTGTACACTCCCCATATATAAACCAAAAGATTTTAACCTGCATAGCTTTCCGTTCCGAATTATTCTAACGCAAAAGAAAATTCTGCAAAACGACCGAAGCTGGTCAGAGATGTTTTAACACAGCAGCAACTTGTCGGGACAGCTGATCGAAAATTGTTGCGCTAGCATTTTGACGGTGAGAAAAAGAAGTGCATGACATACATGAGATACGTGTGTGTGTGTGTGGAGTGCATAAACCTATCATTGATACACGTTTGACACAACCAACTGAACGTAATGTGACTCGAAGAGCATATTTCTCCCACTTCAACCTTGGAACTAGCTGTCACATAGTTGCCCGAGAATTAGAAAAATTGAAATAATACCTAATGCGACTAAATGGTATAAGAAATTATTAAAATTTGTTTGAACGCCAGCACGCGGCAGCGTCGCTCGATGGATCGAGTCAATGAGAGAGGTCGGACAAAATTTGGAAACTTTACAAGCGTTTAACTCCGTTTTTACAAAACTTTGAGGTTCTAAAAGTGGCTCCATTGGTTTCCTCCTCGAATCCTCTTTTTAAAACCCCCTTTGAACTTTGAAATAAGACGAAATAAACATCAAAATTCCTAGTTTTAGTCAAAACTTTCGATGATCGACCTCTCTGATTGACTCGCCCCACGGTGTGCAGCGTCCTCACATGGCCCTCCATGACAATTCTCGGCACGTCAGTTCCGTCTTGCAGTCTGACGATTGAAACTCCAAACAGTCCAAATTTCATTGAAACTTCACAGAAAAAAATGGATGGTGCTGACGACAGAACCTTTTGTTCATACGGCTCCCACAGTTTCTTTGTTACACTTACAGAACTTTTCTGTTGTGAGAACAGAACTTCTGTCGTGGGAACAGAGTACTCTGTTCCCACGACCAAAAGTTCTGTAAGTGTAACAAAGAAACTGTGGGAGCCGTATGAACAAAAGGTTCTGTCGTCAGCACCATCCATTTTTTTCTGTGTTTTACTGAATTTTTTTCATGATTTTTCTATGCTGAAAATGAAAAATTTCAGGAAATTCGCTGAAGTTTCCTCTCTGAAATATAAATTCGCAGCGAAGACTTTGATGCACCGCGACCAAGAAATGCCTTTTCTGAGCACCCAACGCCTCAATTTCCATAATTTCTCTTGACTTCTTTCCCCAAGAATCACAGATACCTTTGATGCAACCTCGAAAATTAAGGTGTCCGATAATTTATCAATATTGCGTTATTTCCTATGGCAATAATTGAGACATTTTTCGGCAAAAGGGCACATAAAACTTCCAATGCTCCTAAAATTTTGCAACGCAGTTTTCTTGTTGTAAGTAACTTATCCTACAGCTCTTCTATGAATTTTCTCTTGTTCTGTTCCAAGGTTTTCTTCACCATTGTAAGGAAATAAGGCGACCGTCAATGAATTTCATCTACCGCAAACGCTATACGAAAAATTGCACGATCTTAGCAGCATTGCAAGCCTATGCGCCCTTTTATCGAAAAAATGCCTAAAAAAGCTCGAAAAAAGCTCTAATTTTTGGAATCTATCTTACTTCCTCCAAAGATAGCCATCAACATCGCATGACAATAACCTGCCTAAATAAGTCTGATATATTTGATCAAATTTTGCAAAATAAGGGTTTCAAAATGTTCAGCAGAAAAATTGAAGGCAATCGACAGACATAGGCTCAGTCTATTTAACAGAGCAGTTCTCTCTCAATATTATTTTTTTTCTTTCTTTTTTGGTATTACCGTGAAAATAAGTAATAAGTAAAAATAGTTTCATAATTCAGTGGGAGGCTCACGATATGCGTAGCTCTTGACTTAAAAAAAAAAAAAAATAGTATTAGAGTTCATTCATATACATATACATGCATAGATATCAGTGTACATTTACATTACAAAATCAGAATAACACAAATAAAAAAGCTCAATATACTCAAAACAGCATGTTCCTCAGATCACATTTTCCACGGAAACGTGCAATTTTCTTAAGTCACCGTACAAATTCGCCCTGAGATTAGTTCGAAGTAAATTAATTTAACACCTTGGCCGTCAGTAGCAAACATTCAGAGATGGACGGAAGCTCTTTCCCTCCATCTCACATTTACCATTTATTTTCATAACAGTATTGCGATGTAGCGGAACTCGCGGAAATCGAATGCAATCCGACGGTTTACATCAGCTACGGCTATAAGTGATACAAAAATCGCGGCTAAATGAACAGCGTATTTTCGATGCTAAAGTCGACATTTTTCTTTGCAATGAGTTTTTCTCAAACTCATGGAGTTTTGTTTTTTCATTAAACTTCCAAAAAATAGAAAATAAATTGACCACAAAATTTTGCAAAACAATAAAAGGAAAAGCTGTTCATTGAACCGTGTCAGCGTTTGCGCTGCGATAAGACTTATCGAAAAACATGAGAAAACAGAGGTGGACTTCGTCACCGAAAAATTTAAAGGAAGAATTACATGAATCAACCGGGTCTTGAATTGCATAGTTTCATTACACTTGGAACTTCAACACTATCCTTTCAGTTTACTTTAAGGACTGACAAACGCCTCTCAGAGCGTAAAAAGAAATGGTATTTCAATCAACAGCTCTCAAGTATGCCTGCTCGCTTGGATCCCTGTTGGTTGAACTACCACCATCTGAGAATTTTAGAATTAAGGCAACACTCTGCTGCTGCATAATAAAGTACATTAAGGATAGGATCTAGATGTTATATTTCAAAACGGATCATCGATAGAATTAAGTAGCTATTATGATTTTTTTTTGTTTTTTTCCATTATAAATCAACCATTGCGAACTTGCAAGTAACCGTTGAACCTCGTCTTGTATTACTAAACTACCGTATATTAAAATATAACATAGCTTGTAATTCATGTTCGTAAAATGTAGCTTATTTTTTCTAAAGCATGCCGCACCCTACACGTTTTTTCTGAAGATCTGTGTAAATGGAATAGCCTGAAAATCTGTACGACAGTTAAATTATTCCAGCTCCGCAGAATGTAACGAAACATTTGTTGCTTAAAGCTACAAAAATGTTACATTTAAGCCAGTTCCTGAATTGTAAAAATTGTCAGTTATTATGTTTAAAATATCATGATGGCAAAATGTTTTGTTGTTCAATAAAAGTAGGTACTGCTGGCGAATTTGTGTAAATATTTTTAATTCAGTGGCAATTTGTTTCGGAGCAAATAAGTCGAATATCATTAGATATAAGTTAGGTATTAAGCCATGGAGGACTGAGTTCTTTCACTACATTAATGCAGCAGTGAAGTTCATTAAATTTCTGAAGTCAACCTCCAGTTCAAAGCACTCATCTTAAACTTGACTACAAAGCAAAACTGAAGATTTTTTAAAGTGTACATGCAAGCTTGCGAGTGTGTTTAAGTATATTCAACGCGGTAGGGAAAAAAGAAGAAAAAACCTAAGCATTTGACTAACAGAAATCTTAAAAAATCACATTCCTCTGTACAAAAAAACAAATACAGCCTAGCGGCCACCGTCCCACCTACCTTACAGATTGAGCGACCATCTGCGGAACCTCTTCCACATGGTACATATATGTTACACTCCTGCAATGGTTCCTAAAACGTGGCACGGGTGTCACAGCTTCTAGGTATCACCGCCTGGATGGATACAGCCCGGGTTTTCACAACACTTTCTGCCCGAATCTTGTTTCTAGCTAGCACACCAGTAGACATCCCACTGCTAGGGCTGAACAAAGTAGTTAAGTCTACTTTATGACACATGCTAGAGGCATTCAGGAACGACGTCCACACCAACATGTTACGAGGAAACATGCAGGTCTTGTAACCCCAACCTCAATCTCAATGGATCAACTATTTTTTGTCGTCTCTCAGTTGCCTGCCTGCCAAGGAGCCACTACCCTCCGACAACGATCAAGGTGACATCATGCAATGTACCTCATGACCCATCAGCGACCTGCACATGGGAGCGCACTTCAAGCCTTGCGGAACCTGAAAGAAGATACCTCACTACCTTATCAGCAAGTGTGCAATAAAGTGGGCATCAAATGAAAGTTCACCTTTCTGTCAACAAGGGATCAACTTGTATCTCAGACGGCTCCAAGGCTAATCAGCCTCCTGTAGCAACGCATATGGCTGTGTAATCTCAGGAAGTGGGGGCGGTGATCGCAGGGGTAAAATTTTTTTAAACGAAAAAGTATGAAAGCAAGGACATGGGGAGTAATGTGATTTCCGTCAAACCAGTCTGGTTGAGATCTAGTCACGAACAAACTTCTTGTAATTTTAAATTAGAAACCAAGCAGAGTACAGGAATAAAACTTTTCAGAAAGAAGTTAAACATGATAACAAAACCCATTTATATTGATGTAAATTCAGTGTTAGTTAACTGCCGCACAATGGATCGAGTCAATAGGAGAGGTTGGACAAAATTCGAAAACTTTAATCGCTTATAACTCCGTTTATGTAACCTTTGAGGTTCTAAAAGTAGTTCCACTGGTTTCCTCGTGAAACTTTCTCTCAGACTCTCAGAAGCAGCACCCCTTACAGTTTAAAGTGTGAAACATTAAACATCAAAATCTACAGTTTTGGTCAAAAATTTCAAGTTCGATCGACCTCTCTAATGGACTCGATCCACTGTGTGCCGGTTCTCATTTACAGCGGTGAATATATTCTTATCGACAGCCGACCTAATCTTGTTAGAATTAAGTAATTTGGAGGCGGTAAAATAAATTAGCTGAAGATAGCTAAACAGTTGAGTTCATTAGGACGTAAATGAGCATATGCAGCAGCATGAGTCCGTGTAGAGATATTTGCAGTAGAATTAGTTATAGTGTTACAGTAGTAGAGTAGTAAAGTAGTAGTAAAGTATCAGATCCGTGATCGTGGTGGTGGAGTAACGTTTATTTCAATAAAATAAGAGCGGCAAACTGTATTCACGAATCTTTTGAATACACCCACCCCCACACCCTTAGTAGAATTAGTTAAAGTGTTATAGTAGTAAAGTAGCAGATCCGTGATTGTGGTAGTGGAGTAACGTTTATTTCAATAAAATAAGAGCGGCAAACTGTGATCACGAATCTTATGGATACACCCCTCCCCGCAACCTTATGCGGAGACGGTCAAGGTAGTACAGCCCCTAGAAATCTTATGCGGAACGGGGACGCTGTGACAGTAGTCGTATTTTGTTAGGAGGCAACACTCGTTACATGTTGGGAAAACAAGCAACAATCGCATGTTGTTTTGTGTTCGTGAGGGCGGGACTTATTTTTGCGCCAAAA
>NW_027311869.1:0-10000 GCF_918797505.1 Bemisia tabaci
CACCACATATATTTTCACATCAAGAGTGGCGGTGGCCACCCGCGGTCGAGGAAAATGACGACCTACTAAAGTCGCTACAGCAAAGGGGTGGCCGACACTCTTAGTCACACCTAACTCCCTTAATCTGAAAATTGATTCGATTTAGAATGGAATTCACAGAAAACGGCGGCACGGATTCCAACAATCTTGGTGCAGCAATGGACGCAGCTAAGTTAGCCGGATGGCATTTAAGGGTTTATTATCTAACAGTCCGTAGCTGCACCACCAGTGTAAGTCCATAACATAACCTCACTATTTGACGTGTTTACATCAAGTTTTCATTTGTTAAAATAGGGAAGGAATGGGCGTTGCGTACTTACTTGGCCAAGTGATTTATGCAGCAATATAAATTCTTGATTTTATAGTGATCATCAAGCTGAGAAAATAGAACGAGTACATGCCTTTCATGAAAGACTTTGTTACACATTGACTGGCCACATGGTGTTTCTAACAACTTCTGACGCAAAATCAAAGAGACTCGAAGAAAACCAAATTTGAGCTAATACTCATCGTCAAAGATCTCTGATTTAGGGACATAAAGTTGACTTAGTGATTGCATTATACCTCGCATCCCCGCAAATCCCCATGATGTCTTCGATGTAAACAAGCAACGGTACGAGGCGAAAGCTTTCCAAGATTAGTCATGAAGAACACAAGATCTTAATGTCAATAACATACACTTACGAAAAGCACAAGCACTCCAGAGCACGTAGGTTGAAAGCAAAATTTAAAGCGAATAAATTTTGGTCAGAGCATAGTGACCGTGTCGCATGTAGTGTGATGGGCGAAGGCTCATATTACAGTAATTTTTAGATCTTTTCTTGAGACTGATAGGGTCCACCGAAAACAACTACATCTCTTCAAGATATGGAAACTAGCATTCGTGACTTGAGGAGAACAATAATGTAATTAAAAACTGAGAGTAATGGGCTCTCCCTTCGATCCATTGGTGTGCATGGTAGGGAAATATTTGGATGCTGTTAGTCACGAGAATGCAATCTGTGGTGTAAATCCTGCTTCCTATTGATAGTTTGGCACAACTTTGCTGTCCTTTTATCGACGTAATTTACCTGAATTACATTTAATGATGCTTGGGTCAGACTAGAGTACCTGTATAGCGAGAGTATGGACAGATGTGAAACTCCGAAAATCCATCAGGCCTTCACCGATGCTTCTGCGAATAAAGTTAGGGCCCAGAAATGCAGCCAACCTATGAATTTCAATTATCCAGAGCACTTTACGAATACAATTGTTACGAACCATCGTTTATTAAGCATGTATTTGACTCATTTTTTGCATAAATTTACTCAATTTTGAGGAAGAACGCTCATTTACGTACATTCTTAGCTATCTAAGTTGGGATTGGAATCTGCAGACTGGCAGTGAAATTTAGTGCGTTAAAAGTTGGTTGGAAGGGTGGCTGCACTTTTGGGCCCTAAGCCCTCCATGAAGCGATCTGTCCATACTGTCGCTATACAGGTACTCTAGGTACACGGGGAGTGGAAATGGGCGATTGCTATCTTTGTTATAACCTCAAATACAGTGGATCTCGCATCAGTTTTTACAATAAATGATTTAGGGTTGAAATTTTTGTCGTAAACTCACTTGAAGAATAGCTAGGTTTCATATCTGGGCGCAGATTTTAAACAGTTGATTGCACACTTGTACGTATTTCTGTGAAACGGAACTAAGCGCCATCGGGGATGAAGGTAGAGGGGGGCTTTGATTGGCGGCGGAACCGGGCATCGGGCTCATTCCGTCCTATACTCGCAATGCTTTTCCATGGCGCTTAGTTCCGTTAGACAGAACGCGCTATCCGGCATTCTAAATTCCTCACAAGAAACTCAAATTGGCGCTCAGTTTCAGAAATACGTCCATTTGATGTAAGTCATTGTTTAGCAACAGTCCCATAAGAAGGCATGGAAACCGACTGTCCTTGTCCAACCCAAATTGTTGCTCCTAGTGTGTTACGAAATTTACCATTCTCGCTGACGTAGCGTAGGATCCCCTGTCTATAATTTCTAGATCATGGGGTGTAACGCTATCTCCAACACCTCTTGGAGTGTCTTATATTTAATGAGCTGCCATTGAGACGGAGAAGAAACTTGAATTCTTTAGTCTCACTAAGGATACTACTCATTTGGAGTTGAAGGCAAAATGGGTCCAGTAGGCAATGATGTAGTTGCGAGCTATTAGAACATTGCGATAGCAGAAAGTAACTTCAGCTCTTCATACAAATTCTAAATAATGAAACTTCCATGTTTACATCAAAGAATAATGGTGAATCAATGCTGATGATCCGGCAATGGCATGGAAAAGTAAGTGAACATGTAACAAATTGATAGGTCGATTCAATGCTGATTCAAAATCGCCTGTGCACTTAACCTTTATCGAAGGACAAAGGTCTTCAGAAATTGCACTTCCACAAATTGACAGCAAATTTACTTGGAGCCGAGTCATAGGAGGATGTACTTAAAATTAGAATAAAATTACCTTTGATTCGTGAGTATCAATCCGTGCAAAGGTTAAATCTTGGGCATAGCGACACAACACCTCCGGAAGATCAAAACGTTCTAGCTAGCACTGGCTAGCACTAGGTAGGTACAAACGTAATTTCATTGTCAATAGTAGATGAAAACCACGAGTTACATTCCAAGATTATTCCGATTCGGAGGTCAACAGACACCGAGAGAGAAGTCACTAAAATGTTGATAATGATGGAGTTTCACTCTGATATGAAATGTTCGTAAAAAGATAATGAGCTGGTTGGATTCACTACAATGCTAATTACCTTGCAGCAGCAGCACTGAGAGTCAACTAGTTAAAACTGAGGCTTCAAAACATTTCCTTGCCGGCAATATTAACAATCTACAACTCCTTACCTAGCTCGTCAAGTCTAAAGTCAAAAGTTTGATCGGTACCAGCGAGTTGGTGCTAAAATTCGAATTATTTATTAGACACGAGTTTACAAATTTTAAGTACGATCGGGAATCGGGGACTAAGCTTCGAAGTCGAGGCGGCCTCTTCCGCTCGGAGCTGACGGCTGTCCTAGCAGTATGGCTCTCAGCGATAAGCGATGGCGCACGTTTGGACCGTGCACTCGCAGAGCGACCGCGCGCGAGACGGCAGATCCCGCATGTACCGAAGTTGGCTGCTTAGAGTGGGCAGAGAACGAGAGAGACTGAAGCGCCACTAGTGGCGCGGATCAGTCGCTTCGCACGGTTAACGGACGGGTCGCTGTTGCAGCCGGCCCTGTAGGCGGAGTGGTGCCCGCAGACGTCGCGCAGCCTGACGTAACTCATACGAAATGGGCATTGGCTAGCTCACCTTGCGCACTGTTAGGGTGTCGCAGATTCCGCCGTTGCAAGTTTTATATCTCAATGTCTCAAAGCCGCAGTAAAATATCCTTCTTAATGAAAATCGCACCCCCCAAATTTATTGCCCGTCCTGTCTCACTCAAGTCCTGAGGGACGGCTGGCTTCGCGGTGGCGGTGGGGCCATGAATATCTAGTGAGGGACACGTCATCGCCGATGTGACAAGGGGGAGGGAGGAGTTCAGGCTCGCAGATTTATCTCGGCCGGCCGCTTTCCGGCTCTGCTCTACGCTAATGATCGCACTCACGTGGTCAACGCGCAGGCAAGGAATAGACTCATTAAAGAGTCGCAGGTCCCTCTGAAAGTCCTTAACGACTGACAGGATCTGAGCACCATGCATCGCCATTGAGTGGTTTCTGCTAGTTAATGGTAGGCAAAACCTCAGCGCCAAGCACTGCGGAGTGGTCCGGTAGGAGCCAAGTGCACTTTCGGTCACGACCTCTCAGCCGAAAGCGGTTGGTAGGGAAGTGGCCGGGCTGCACGCGCCGAGCTCGCCACGCGGTCGCGAAGATCCAAGTCCGCTTCCCGTGGCGAATGGGCAGATTCAATTATTGTGGTCGCCCCCTGTGCTAAATGGGTGGTGGTGCCGCGGGTGCTGCATGGAAAGTCGGGTTATTACAGCAATCGCCTGAGTGTGACTCTTCCTTGCCATGATCGATAGACCCACCCCCGCGTCAAGAGTGCAGTGATACTCACGGCGGACCGCTGACAATTCGGGGCTTACAGCCCCCGGAGCCTTCCACCGCGCAATTTCTGTGATACCCCGACTTACGGCCTCGGGCTCGGACTTGTCGCCGATGGGTTATCGGGGAAGCTCGCTGATCGTGTGGTTTACGCCGTCGCTCCTCCGAATCCGCCGGGCAGGTCCCCGGTGAAACGCCGGGTCGAGCTGTGAGTGGGGTTTACCGCGCCGCGTAAGACCCTGGGCGGGGCCATGTCGTTCATGTGACACCCAGGATACGGGCTTAACGTGGTTTCGTCGGGTGAGATCTGGCCCCAGTATCTGGGAACGTTATTGCTCAGCCCCGCCGTCAAACGCCCACTCACATAAAAAGTCGGAACCTGCTCCCATATTCGGAACCTCCTCGTGGTTGCGGGCGGGAACACCGTGTCGGACGACCGCGCCGTGGGCCGGTGCGGCCCTCTCCGCACGAAGCCAACTCCGCCGTCGCCCGTCGGACCCTCCACTCAGGGTGCAAAACTGGCGAACAGAGCAGCATCCCCGCGCTCTCCCGGGCCGGCAGCAGGTCGCCCAGTTCCACTCAGGCCGATGCACCCGTGGCGAGCGTTGGCGGACTGTCCGAGTCCGACTGACCTTTGTGCAAGGTCTAACTTCCCACGGGAAGCGTAAGGGTGAACAACCTTCTAACCACCATGGCGGAGCACAAGTGAGGGTATCGTTACGACGAATGCTCAAGCCGCAATGGCGCCTCGCGGGTGCGAGAGATCTCTACGGTCTAACACGTGCAGGGGTCGGCCCTAGTATTACCTCCCACGCGCGGGGCAGCCGGGTTTCGAATCAATCGGACTTTCTCACGGCTTTCGGGCATGCTGGACCACCCGAACCATTTCTGCAGGTAGAAGGCACGGACCGCGGCCAATCTTGCCTGGTCTTGGCCGCTACCATGCTCTGGGGCGAAGGCTAGGCCCTTCTAGTCAACCGTCTGGGTCTCGACAGTCCACGGTCTGCGAGGACCCTGGGCCAAAGACCCGAACAGTGCCCAACGCCGAGTGGGATCCATCCCGGTCCGGACATTTGGGCGCGGGGAGGATCACAATTCACGGCGCGCTGGTCTGGGGGCCACATCGGCACCACTTTGTGGGCCTTGCTTCACCGGCTGCTCGTCTCACCCGGAGGTAGCACGGATCTTAATCGATGTCCGAGCGCGGGCCTCTGCGGAGGCCCCGCTATTCTGACTGCGCAGCGCCTGGCGGCCGATTGAGGGAAGCCGCTGTCATTGTCGGGGCAGCAACTCTGGGGAGACCCTGAAATTCTGAATCGGGCGGACCAGAGGGCGCGTGGGGTTCAACCCCCGAGTCGACCTTAATGGAACGAGACCGCGGGCGGGCGGAGCGCCTGTGGCGAGCCGCTGACATGCTGAGGCTCACTGCTCGGAGTTAATCCTGCGCAATCTCTGTGACACCCCGAATTCAGTGCTCTGGGCTCGGATTCGTCGCCGTGCGGTCGTCGGGGACGCTCGCTAATCGCGGATGACGCCGGCGCTCCCCTGAATCCGCCGGGCGGGTCCCCGGCTTTGTTCCGTGTCGGGCCGATGGTGGAGGGGTATCCGGTCCTGTTGTAGTCCTTGGAGTGGGGGGGGGGGCTCCGTTATGGGGTACCTGTCAACAGGCTCAGGTGGTTTCTTCTCTAGTGGATCTTTCCCCAGACTCTACGGAGGGGTGCTGCTCCGGGCCGTACGGCCATCTCCCGCTTAAACTCACAGTCAGAGCCTCTACGCCATTGGAATCAGGACTGCACGGATGCCTCCTGCGCTACCTCACGGCGGAGTGCAGGTGCGTGCAAGGCGCGAGGAGAACCGCTGGAGTCTATGCGGCCGGCCAGGCTCCCATTGCGGCGGGAGTCCGTGACAAGTCCACCTCGCCTATGCCCGGCGAGAGATAGGGGCCGCTGGGAGCTACCGCTAACTGAGATCACTTATCGGGTTCCCTTAAGCCTGATTTTATCTAATAGATGGCGGGGCGATATATTATAATCAAATTTCGGTGCGGCTTGAGAACTTTGCTGGCTGCTTGGCTGTGGTTGCGGTGGCTCTCGTCTGCCATTTTGCCGGTTCACGGGCATGGCACCAGGATCGACGTTGGGTCGCTGCGACAATGGCATTTTATACAATTGCTGGAGTGGGGTTACCTGGCATTACGGATGGGGTCTTTACGCAGCGGTTGTAAGCTGGGGTCTTGGACGGGAATGGCATGTGCCGCTCGGGCTTCTGTCGGTTTCCGCGCCGGGCCACAGTGTTGGTCCTGGTTTGTTCGGCCCTATTTATGGTTATCGGAGGCAACCGGGCGGTGCGGCGGGGAAGCGTCTCTCCCGTCTCGCTCCTTGCTGACTTGCGGGGCTCCCTCGGACGCCGCCAGGAAGCTCCCCCTCACCAACCAGGGCGGGGCTGGACGTCGCGAAGGCCCTCCGCTCGCCGAGTGGCGCTCAAGCCAAGTTCCTGGGGGGGGGGGGAGGGTGTGGGGCTTGACGCCGGGGCGGGGTCTCCGCAGCCGGGATTGCCCGGTGCCCCTTGGAGCGACAGGTCCGGCCTAACGACGCAGTCGCGCTGCGGGCCAGTCTCCTTCGCCATCCAGGGCTAGGCGGTAGGACTCGAGGGTGGCCGCCGGGGAACTCATGGGCTTCTCTGCCAAAGAGTGGGCGACTCGGTTCGCCCGACACACGGCCCGGTTGCTGTCGCTCACTGTATCTTGTGGGTGGTGATCATTGGAACCGTGGATCGAAGGTTCACTGGGCATGACTGTCTCTGACAGTCCCTGATAAACTTTCTTCATATCATAAGCTAATCTCTCACATTTATGTCGAAGTGCCCACTGCGCCGCTTACACGGGACGGTTGCTCTCAGCAATTGTATCATAAGGGTGAAGTGTTATCGTATGCTGTTATGTTGAAATTGTTTCTGTCCGCCGTGAGGCGATTCGTATCACTCTACTAGCGACGTCGTCTTCGCGACGGTATGGCACACGAGTACGAGAGGAACGGGTGCCCCGGACCTCTGGACCGGCACTCGCCCGATCGGACGATGGTGCACGACTACGTCCGGAGGGCCCACCTCTGACAGCGTCTGAAGCGGGACCCTGTACCGAGTCTCGGAACGCAGAGGCGCGGTTCCCCGAGAGGGGTTCGCCTATTCGAAAGCGGAAAGCGAGGACAGTACCTAACACGTACGGGCGAGGAAACAGACGGTTCACCCCGGGCGGGGTTCCGCCGGGGTCGTCGGGCGTCTCTCGGGGCGCCCGCGCGGTCCCGGTCCCGTCCGCCGTCTCTGCACGGACAGGCAACGAGAATCGGTTCGCGCTCCGGCGCGGCCGATCCCTGGCGCGGGCCGCTCGGTTCGCCTCGGCGGGCCGGGCGGCGTCCCGCGCGCCGGGCAGCCGGTTATCGCCGAACGCGGGACGATAGGGCCGCGCCCGCACGGCCGCGGTGCGATAAAGCCACAAGCTCGCAACTTGCCGCGGCCGGGCGCGGAGAACCCTGGGGCCCGATAGCGGCGGCGCGATTAAGCATAAGTCCAAGGCAGCACGCCCGGACCATTCGTAAACGACTTGGTTCTCGGGAGAGGCGTATTAATTCGCGAGAGCGGACATCGTTTCCGCGATCCGATGAGACCAACCTCACGCCCGGACGGTCCGTCTTGTCGTCTAGACAGGACCCTCCGCGCGGTCAGACGTTGCTCTCCTCGCATCTCCTCTCCTCTCTCTCCTCGCCGTTCGCCCGGCGAGGGTCTCCCACCGCCCGAACGGTCCGTCCTGTCGTCTGGACGGGACCCTTCGCGCTGTCAGAAGTTGTGTTCCCCTCGGCGGGGCCGTCGCGGGTCGGGGTCCGCCCGATTCGTCGGGTCGGGGCTTCCTCTCCCTTCCCCGGACGCGGTTCGCTCCAAGTCCCGAAGGGGGCCGATCGCGGACGGGGCTACCCGCGGGCCTCCCACCGGTCCCGAGGTCGGCGGCTCGGACGCCCCGGCTAGGTGCCCGAACGGTCCGTCCTGTCGTCTGGACGGGACCCTTCGCGCTGCCAGAAATTGTGTTCCCCTCGGCGGGGTCGTCGCGGGTCGGGGCCTCCTCCTCTCCCTTCCCCGGACGCGGTTCGCTCCAAGTCCCGAAGGGGGCCGATCGCGGACGGGGCTACCCGCGGGCCTCCCACCGGTCCCGAGGTCGGCGGCTCGGACGCCCCGGCTAGGTGCCCGAACGGTCCGTCCTGTCGTCTGGACGGGACCCTTCGCGCTGCCAGAAATTGTGTTCCCCTCGGCGGGGTCGTCGCGGGTCGGGGCCTCCTCCTCTCCCTTCCCCGGACGCGGTTCGCTCCAAGTCCCGAAGGGGGCCGATCGCGGACGGGGCTACCCGCGGGCCTCCCACCGGTCCCGAGGTCGGCGGCTCGGACGCCCCGGCTAGGTGCCCGAACGGTCCGTCCTGTCGTCTGGACGGGACCCTTCGCGCTGCCAGAAATTGTGTTCCCCTCGGCGGGGTCGTCGCGGGTCGGGGCCTCCTCCTCTCCCTTCCCCGGACGCGGTTCGCTCCAAGTCCCGAAGGGGGCCGATCGCGGACGGGGCTACCCGCGGGCCTCCCACCGGTCCCGAGGTCGGCGGCTCGGACGCCCCGGCTAGGTGCCCGAACGGTCCGTCCTGTCGTCTGGACGGGACCCTTCGCGCTGCCAGAAGTTATCCACCACCCCGCTCCCGAGCCTCCGCGCGGGCAGCGATCGCGCCGCCGACTCCGGTCCACGAGACCCGAACGGCACGGATCGCCGGGTCCGCGGAGTCCCGAAGGGGCTCGGGCGTGACCGTCGCCCGCCGGCCCTCGGTCGTCGTCGCTCGCGCGGCTGTAACGCATTATTCTGCAAAGTGCCGAAGCGGGTCGACCATCACGAACCCGCCCACCTGGCGCTACCGCGGGTGTCGCGAAACGTTTTCCCAAGTGCCGAAGCGGGCCAACGGCAAGGCCGCGGCCTTCGCTACCCCTCCCCCGCCGACGGGGGCCCGGTCCGGCCCGTCCGACGGACGGAGACACCCGCACTAGCTCGTTACGTACTCGTCGCGCTTCGTCTTCTCCTCTCGAGGGCTTTACCCGTTCTCTTCCGGCACCCCCGGTCGCTTCATCTTTTTTCCTTTTCCTTTCCTTTCCTTTCCTTTTTTTTTTTTTTTTTTGGTTTTTTTTTTTTTTTTTTTTCCCCTGTCAGCGCGGGTGAACGGCAGGAGTAACTTTGGCTTTTTTCGGGTATCCAAATGCCTCGGCTTCATATTGGCGACGCGCACGAACGGCTCGACGAGACTCCCTCCGTCCCCATCTCCGCGAGCGGCAGTTCTCGAGACCCGCGCGAGTCCGGCCCTCCACCTCGCTCCAAGTCCCGAAGCGGGCTTTGGACGAGAGTCCATTGCCTTCGTTAGGGGCTTGTCACTGTCGGGCCGCCTCCGAACGGGGCCTCGGCTCCGCGAGGGCGGTCCCGGTCAAACCGTGGCACGGTCCATTCCCGACCCCGGTTACCCAGCCGGCCCAATTTGGGGAGCTTCGGACTTGTGTTGGTCGGTGCTGCTCGTGACCCGAACGGCCAAGTCCCTAGCCGTCTGACCGGCGCGAACCTAAGTCGGTTGCCGCAGGGGGAGGGTCGACTTGATATCCTCAGAGCCCGTCCGTGACGGGACTCGGGAACGCAAGTCCGAAGCGCTTCGCTCGGGCCGGCCACTCCCGGGCCTCGTCACTTCGGGCCGTCCTCGGGCGGTCTTCGATGCGATTCAGTTCCGATGTGAGGACCGTGAGACTAAACCAAATTCTGTTCTGTTCTGTTCTGTCCCCATCTCCTCTCCAAGGATTTTTTTCTTCTTTTTCTCTTCTTTTCTTTTTTTTTTCTTTTCTTGTT
>NW_027311870.1:0-12060 GCF_918797505.1 Bemisia tabaci
AAAATCGCCGATTTTGAATAACCCTCTTGAAATGTCAGAAGAATGGCAGAAAAGTTGTTTTTTTTTTTTTGTGAACCCACCTCACCACCAAACGGGTTTAAAATTTCATGTTGGTACATTGGCGCAGCAACTACTCGGTGATTTTTACCGAAAAGTTCCTTTTTGATAAGATCACCAAAGATGCACCTTAACGTGGACACCGTACAACGTATTAGTTGTATTTCAGCTACTTTTTGTGAAATTGCTTCACAAGCGTTCCAGGGGGCTTTCCTATCGGATCATTGAGTCACACATAAATCTCGGTCATCCATAAGGAGTTGTATGCTGAGGGGATAAGGAAGCTTGTCCAACATTACATTTTGTCTCACGTCTTGTTTAAATTTCGGACGGACTGGTAGCGTGAAATTTTTGACCCAAGTGGTCCGAAGGTGAGTCCACAAAAACAACTTTTCTGGCATTCTACTGAACCAAATTTTAATGGAAAAATAAAACCTTGCAAGAAAGGTGATATTATGCCCAATGAACAGTTTTTTTTTCAGACCTTTATTTCATGCAGTAGTTAAGAAGTTATGGCAAAAAGATACTTTTATTTGGAACGACCCTCATACTTAAGTAAAGTTGCAATGGTTACAGTCGAAAAAAAATTACAAGTGGAATGGGGTGTAAACTTCATATTCCTAATTTCATATTTTAGAATGTAGTAGGTCCAGTTCATAGAAGTTCGAAAAAAAATTTCAGTTAATGAGGTTGGCAATTTGTCAACGTTTATGATGTACTTGAGGGGAGGTAAGGAAAGACTCAATACATCTAGACTATCCATAGTACAAAGGCTGCCATAACTTGGCTTAGAACCTCATTTTCTCTCCCTCTTTTGATATTTTTTGAGAACAAGACAATGATACAGGTTAAGGGGTGTTTAAGAAAGACAGTTCGATGTCTACTGTTTTGATTGGTGGCATTTTCCACTGTGAATTATCACGACGAGCAATCATAATTGGCGACAGGGGAAGAACTTTGATTATTCGGGTACCCTCCTCATCGTCGCCGTTAGGGAATGATGCACATTTATTTTCTAAAAGGGAAAAGAGAGTGTCTTTAATTTATTCTCTCGTAAGAGGAACAGTAGGATCAACATTCCTCTATCAGAGAATTAACACTATTTAGCAATGGACCACTAGACAAGGTATGAATTTAAGCATTCTGATACATGTTTCTTAACCAGAATTTCATGTAGAATACGATTCGCACAATGAAAAGTACTAAAATTAACTCCTAACAAAGATATTAACGTTTTATTTCACATGGATTACGGGAAATTTAAACCGCCCGCCCACAAGAAACTCAAAGCTCTACGTGAGTCAAATCGCGCACTAAACGTTGCCGTAAACAAAAACAAACCCAGCGGTATGATCCGGCAATCTCTGCTCAGCTGATGCTGTTCCCCAAGTTGTTTACACTAGAAAGGACGCATGACGACATTTATCTTCGGTTTCCTTCTATTCTTGTGCTTGTGGTTTGATTTTGTGAAGTAAATAAATCCGAATGCCTGTGATTCAAAAATGTTTCGTGCCCAATTGTGGTTTTACATCTGCGGACATGCCGCCTCGCATATTTTTCAATGTGCCGCGGAGTGAATTTAGACATCAATGGTTTGCAGCCGCTGGGAAGAAGCCGGCTGATGAAGGGAAGAGGCTGTCTTTGAAAACGATTCTCTACTGCTGTGATGCACATTTTGATGTAAGTACATACTAACTAATGCATTTACCAAAATTGGTTGCATTTATGGATTTACAGCCAAGCTGTCAGGTGCAATCTGGGACAAAAACATGAATGAAAAAGTGTCATGCTTGTAGATTCTTCTGAAACCTTCAGTAGCAGCTGAATTTCATTGTAGCAGAGCACTTTTTCAGTTTACATTTCATGGAGGATTTCTCTTAAAGGCCCATCTTGGTCTGGTTTATTTCTGCATTACTCGATACCTCTCTACGTTTATCAAGAGTCCACTGAGTTCACACTCGGAGTTGGTACAGACCTGTATCAAGAGGCATATCAATAAGTCTATTTTGCTCCTTTCTCAGCCAACATCACATTGTTCATCGACTGAGAGCTCAGTCAAATACCTTTGTAGACTGCGACATATGATTTATGCAGCATGGATTCGACTATTTACACAATCCTAGGAAGTTTGCATTGCTTCTCTTTACCTACCAGACACATGTCATTACACCAACTTTTCAGTCAAGTAAGTTTATCAAACTCCTCAGGCAATTCAACACTAAATTACTTATAGATTACCCTTGCCAATTCTCAGAGCTTGAAGAATTATCTGACACCCTTTGAGTAATTTCACAAAGCGGACAGAATACCATTAAATTGTTCCAACGAAATTAGAAGGAACTTTCAAAGCTGTGTTCACTTAAGTTAGTCAGAGAAAAACAATTTCTAGGTATAGCTTCACTGAAGTTGAAACACATCCGCACTTTCGATACGTTTCTTTCCACGAGTTACAGTATTTCAAATTGATTCAGTTTGCATTTGACGGCTTGGTTAATGTATTTAATTGTCTAAAAAAGTTTAGTTTTAGAGTGTGGATCATATTCTATTCTGATACTTAAGTTCTTCAAACTATGGAGTGGATTATCCTGGGGTTAATGAGCAATCGCATGCAATTAAAATGGTCCGATAATCAGGATAAACACCTCTCATGTTTGTGGACGAAACAAAAATTGAACAGTCTTCACATCATTTCAATAGCCAAAGTGCGGAACCATATACCTATCTCCATTATGGTGTTTCAAAATTTCTGCTCCTAATTTGTTTTTTCAAAGAGAAACAAGCAAACATCATAGCTTGTAATTAGTATAGAATATTCTGTTGACGGAGAAAAAATCAAGGAAGCTTGCAGGAAATTACAAAAGAAAAAATGAAGTAGGTATGACAGGAAGTCTGCAATATCACAAACAGAGATGCATGGTTTTGCATTTTGGCTATCGATTTGAGAAACAATTTGTTAAACAGAACTTGGCTGAATGAACTATCAAAATTGAGTTCCTTACTGTAGCCACTAATTTTCATATCGTTTCTACGTTAAGCATTCCAGCTGAAGTCATGGATATGATAGTATCTGTACAGGTAGGGCTGTACAAATGTGAAGGGCCATTGAAATGTAATGCACCATAAGATTAGATATATTTTGTGCTCAGATTCTTAGCCACGAAATCATTGGTTTTTGGCATCAAGAGTCTTTATGTTAGTCCACTAAGTAGTTATTTAATTCCTATTTTCTCATTTATTCCCTAATTTTGGTTTGAATATGTTACAGCTACATTATGATGTTGATGACTATGAGGTATTTAAGATTTGCAAAGCTCAAGGATCCGAGGCTCCTCAACTGAGGCTCAAAAAAGGAGTCATACCTCATATCTTCCCCACGGTAAGTTTCTTGAGGAAATATTCAGATTAAGTATTAGAAGAAAAAAAAGAGGAAAAAATGTATGAATCCATGTATCCAATTTGGTGGTAAAGATAGAAAAGTATGCATGTAAGTTTCTTTTTTTGGAAGGGAGGGGGGAAGATGACCGAAATTCGGGTAATTCCATTGCAAAATTTGAAAATCCTACATAATTTTATTTTTTCGAAAGTAAACTATCCAAAGTATTTTCGTGAAATCTTCGGTACAAACTTTGCAATAAGTGAAAGAAATCACAAACAGTTTCAAGAAAAACTGCTAAAGGCTCAGTTTTCTTTCCAAAAAAAGAAGTAAAACATGGGTGGAGATTTGCAATGTTGCTATCATAGGTATGTATTTTGTGATTCTGCCATAGACTTCAAGTCTATTAAGCTGTTGACTCTGTTCAGTCTACCTACAAGAATTCCAATAGCATCCTATGTATTAATCTCATACCTTATTCGTAGGTCCTTTGTTTAGTTATCTGTCTTGTAGTGAAGAGAAAAAAAACTTGAAAGAACTTGAAGGTATCACATTCTCATTCTACCCATTTTATTTCTTCCATGCTAGGTTACACCCAGTGATGAAAACCTGTTCGAGGAGAACATTGAACCGGAGCGAGAAAATACACCAGTTGCTGTTAAAGTACCTTTATAGACAGAGTATGGCCATTTCTGTTCCGGTTTTTCATTGGTCGCGTGAAAATAGGCTGACACGATGTTCTTAGGGCCGTACATAAACAAACAAGATGGCTGTTATCAGCAAGCAAGATTGAGGTTATGCACATCTTACATCCTCCTGTGATAAAGGTGAAAGGCGATTTAACAGTGTTTTCATGTATTTTTCGTGTGCTATTCGTAGATATGCTAGTTTAAATCGTTACTGCCGCCTAATTGAGATTTTTGTGAAATTTAGCTTCTTATCGATGTTAAGGTGAGCCGCCATTTTGTTTGTTTATTTACGGCCCTAAGAGCATCATGAAGCCTAAAAACTCGTTGACCAATCAAAAAGCGGAACAGTTTTCCTGTAGTGAAAAGATACAAATGGCCATACTCTGTCTATAAAGGTACTCTAGTTGCTGTACCCAGCAAGAATATTATGGTTAGTTATTGATCTTTTTCAATTTTCACGTGCTTTGCTTCACTAAATTTTTGTAAAACGTGAGGAAAAGAGAAAAAAAGCATGATTTATTTACCCAATGTTCTTATAAATTGACCTGTATGGCTATTAAGCCCATTGTTTACCAGTCAAAGAGGAGTGCTCCTCCAGCATTATTGTCCCCCCCCCCCCCTCAAAAAAAAAATAATCATGTACCTCCTGTAGTTCATTGGGATTTTCATTCCCATAATCGACCTAACTTTAAAAGTTTAAGTAGAGCTACTTACAGGGTAAATGCTTGTTGCAGTATAATATTTTTCCCCCTTTTATTTTAGGTTGAACCTGCTAAATCAGTATCATGTGTAGTTCCTTGTGCAGACAAAAACGCTTCGCTATCAGCTGTATTATCAAGTTCAACATCAATTGATCATGAATCTATTGAAGTTTCTTCTCCTGTAAAAGTCCAGGTACATTTTTCTCTGTATTTGAGTCTTTTATTATTTTGTTGGAATCTGTCCCTGTCTTAAAAAAATTAATCAACTCAATGAAAGATGCAGTTTTTTGATACACAAGTTTAGCCACTGGTGTGCACAGTGAATTATTTTCTCACTTTTAAGACTGATTTAAGTATGCATTTGTTAAAAATTAGTTTTCCACCAGAAAATTTAGATTTTCAAACAATTTTTAAATTCTTTTTAAGAATACAATGAAATAACTTGTGTAGTCCTGAGGGCTTTGATGTTTTCGTGATAGACCTACGTTCAGAGGTGCAAGCAGTACTTAGGATACCATTGTTCCCATCTAATTCATTCATTCATTCATTTTTTTTTTTTTTTTTTTTTTTTACATCCAGATTGATCCTGCTGAAAGTTTATCATACGCAGTTCCTTCTCAAGGAAAAGATCTATCCAGACAAAATCCATCATTTGACATTCCTACTCCACTGAAAGCCCAGGTATGCTTTTCTCATCTTTATAGTTTACTACTTTATAGTTGCTTAAATAGCAGCCTGCTTTTCTAATCGATCCAACCCATGTAACCTATGTGGACTCCATTTATTGCTGAAGGACCACTATTTCTAACAGCATATGTGCCATTAGTGCTCCTGTGCAGATAAGTGATTTTATGGCGGAGACGAAATCAGTCTCTCGCTGCAAAATACAATCCATGTGCATTCTTGCGGCTTCAATTGTTTCAAATGTTTGACGAATCCGATTTTTCTAATGCCAGGTTTAAGATCACTTCTTGTTACGGATTTATCTTTGGGTCAAAAAACAGGAAAGCAAGAACTTTAAGCACAGCATGTTGCTACTCCCTCCTTTTTTTTGGGTTTCAATTTTCCCTGATTCGAAAAAATTTCAATCAATGCCGTGCTTTTAAAAATCAAGAACGCAGCTTGCAAAGAAATTTAGTGGTGTGTTTTTTTGTTTTTAAAACTGGAAAAAAAGGAAAAGAAAAAAACATCCAATTCTTCACCAAAAATTCTTGGATCCAATTTATTTAAATATCTGCCCCTGGAAAAATATCTTGAGATACAAGTGTTTTTTAATTGATTTCCCAAGGAAGCCTGACTTTGAACTATACACTGCCATCAATTAAATCTTGCAATTTGGCTGAACTACATTGGTTTATGGATTCATTTATTTTACGTTGACTTAAATGAGGAAAGTTGGAGCATATTGAAGGTATCCATTTTAGGAAGGTAGGTTGGTTAGGTTTCAAAAATCTCCTAGAATTTCAAATTTTATGCATTGAATTGTTTCTTTCAGTTATGTAATGGTTGGAATTAATGACGTTAACGGAAAAATGATTTTAACGGCGTAGTGACACAGACCGTGTACACTCATTGTTACATCATTTTCTTTCAATCACAATCTTTAAATAAACAAGGAAATTGGACAATTCTTTTACTTTTATAACTTAGGGGTGAATGATTCCTCATAATCAATAAAAATCTTAGAAAATTTTGTGAAACAATGTTGAATAGTCTTCTGACCAAAAATAGAGCGTGTAAAGCAGTTTAAATTCTTGCGTGTATTAGTGTTAGAAATGTCATGCATTTTAAAGTACATTATTTCCATCAATGATAATCCTTGATAAACTAAGGAAAAAAGCGAGACTTGAGTGAAAACAGAAAAATTATGTTGTGGAAGGTTAACTTTATTTATTGTTGATCAGAAATAAATTTGCCATACAATCTAATACAGCATTTCCAAAGAAACCTTGTGTGCAATGAAATGACATACTTTATAACTACTCATGAAAAATGTTGCGCCAATACATTAACAGAGGATACAATAGATAGACAAGCCGTATTAAAAGTAATGAGCTGAAGAAAAAGTATGAATTAACTAAGTTCATTTTTCTTTACCCAAAGATGAGTTGTGTGATTTTACTTCTTTTTATTTTAGGTTAAATCCCGGAAGCAAGAGTTGGCAGCTTCAACTGAAGGACGAAAGCGTAAGAAGTGTGATCTGGAACCAGTTGAAACACTAACCAGGCTCCGAAGAAAAAGAATCAGAAATGAAAGAGATGATTTTGTTTATGATTTCTCTCAAAGTAGTTCCAGTGGAACTGGTGCTGTTTCAGATAATCCACTCAGTCAGGAATTCAAAGAAAAATAAGACAAGTTGAAAATTAGGGAGCTTAATCTAAAGCTTATGAAAAATAACCCTAAATTTTTTCTCGGTCTAAGTCCTAAAGCCTTCTCCTTAATTGAACGTCTTGTAAATTATACAAAGTGCTCTGAAGAGAAAATTTTAATTTCTTTGAGAAAAATCCGTTTAAATGAATCAGCAGAACTGCTGGGATTCATGCTAGGTTATTGTGTAAGCTATATCGGTAAAATTTTAAAAGAAACTATACCTAAAGTAGCCGATTATTTGCGAACTTTGATTTTTCAACCCAGAGATGACATTATACAAGCTAATCTTCCTATCCCATTCAGAGCTTTCTTCAAAAATGTAGGTTTCATTTTTGATTGTTTTGAGGTAGAAATCGAAAAACCGTCGAACCCTTTAGTTCAAGCTCTTACATGGTCTCAATATAAAAAAGGCAACACCCTAAAATATCTTGTATCTGCGACACCTGATGGCTACATTAATTTCATTTCTTCGGGATTTGGTGGAAGAGCCACAGATCAAGTCACCGTAGAAAATTCAGGAGTTTTAGATCACCTGAGGCCAGGGTTAACTGTTATGGCAGATAGAGGGTTCAAAAATGTAGCTGCAGCACTTGAGAATAAAGGGAGCAAGCTTGTGAGGCCTCCTAGTGTTAAAGCTGGGGAACAACTCTCAAAAAAGGATGTAAGGGAAGCAAAGGTAATTGCCAGTTTGAGGATTCACATTGAACGAGTAATAGGAAGACTCAGAGATTATGATTTTATCTCTCCTCATTCTCTCTTCCATCATGACCTGATGTGCTTGGCTGATTCTGTAGTTATCATTGCTGCTGCCCTGGCAAATCTACAATCCCCTTTGATCAAAGTGTGATACAATCACTCTGAGAAACCAAAGTCTTCAAGATACATTTTAATGCCAATTTGGCTGGCTTTCATAGAACATGGTAAAATGATTGAAAAAATAATCGAGCTATGAGCCAAAAATAAATTAAACAAATAATATTTTCTAATAGTTTTGTAGCTTTTTTATATATTTTTTTAAATTTGTTTTCGTAAAATGTTTCCACTTGTTGCACTGAAGAAGACGGCAGTTGTTGGCGGTCGAAACGTTTGTTTTGTTTTGTTTCCTGAAAGTTTTTTAATAATTCTCATCTCTAAGTAGTTTGAAATATTATTTGTTTAATTTATTTTTGGCTTGTAGCTCGATTATTTTTTCAATCATTTTACTGTCTTCAAGATATGTTACCCACTCAACTACTAAATTTACTCTGCATCCCTTTTCCCCTTATTTTAAATCTCACAGTAAACAGGTCCTAGCTCGTGCTGCTCTCTTGTTCTTAAGTTGCTGGTACATTTTTTTTTGTTAATAAAGAAGCATTTATCAGAACAGGTCCATTCCATCTGCATCAGAGAAAAAAAATACACTGAAATGTGGCCCAAACTGTGAGTAATAGTGCTGGGTCCACACTATTTTCCAGGGAAATCAAGGCCAGAAAAATCAAAAAATTTCAATCAGAGTTGAAAACTCATTACAGTTTAAATTTTTGACTTTGATCGAAATGTTTGGAATTTTTTGGCCTTGATTTCCCTGCAGAATTGTGTGGACCCAACACTATTCTATCATCCTGTTACTCACAGTTCGGGCCACATTTCAGTGTATTTTTTTCTCTGATGCAGATGGAATGGACCTGTTCTGATAAATGCTTCTTTACAACCACTAGACAGGGTACGAATTTAAGCAATCTGATACAAGTTTCTGAACCAGAATTTCACGTAAAATACGATTCGCATGACAAAAATTACTGAAACCAACTCCTAACGAAGATATTAACGTTTTTATTTCACATTGGTTATGAGGAATTTGAACTGCCCGCTCACAAGAAACTCAAAGCTCTAAGTATGTGAGTCAAATCGCGCTCTACAATGGTTTCAGCAAGCTTCTAAATCGAGCGATGTTCATATCCCACCATGTGTTGTTCGAACTAAAAGCAATTTGCTATAGCTGAGCCAAAGCGTCAAAACTGAAATTGCCAGATTTTTAAATCGTAGAGACTGTCATGATAATGTTTAGCGCGCGATGTGGATCACATGGAGCATTGAGTTTTAATGAGTGGGTGGTTTGAATTCACGCATCAGGAATCATTAAATATCTTTGTAAGGAGTTAATTCCGGTAATTTGTGTTTGCGCATCGTGTTTTACGTGAAATTTTGATTAAGAATCATGCATCAGAATGCTGAAATTCGTACCTTCTCTAGTAGTCCATTGTCTCTATTGTCTAATAATCTCCATTGTCTCTTAACAAAATCAAAGCCAGAACTCAATTTGAAAGCTAGAAGTTCAGCTGAACTTCAGTTGTTTTTTGTTTGTTTTGAAAGCTAATGGGAGGAGAAACAATTTAAACATCTATGTTTTTTTTTATTTCTATTACTGCTTGTGGACTTACTCTCAGGAAAAATCAAGGAATATTATAAAAGAATAAAAACAGAAAATCTCCCAAAAATTGGAGATTCTCTAGAAGCCTCATAAAGAAAGAGAAAAAAACATGTGATCAGCCTGCAAGACCAAAACTTGCAATGTTTTTTTTTCATTTAGGTATGTTTAAAATTTCATTTTAAATAGAGAATTCTACAAATGCTTTTGACTGAGAAAAGAAAAATAGGAAAGAGAAAGATCGATTCACTTGTATAAAATGGGGAAAATGTACTTGATCCAAAATTCTGCTGCCGCATTCAGCAATGGCTCTAAGAAGGCTTTATCAAATTTTACCTCTATGATTGTGACATTTCCTGAGTCTTTGAAGTCATGTGCTGCAACACAAAAATATCCTTTCCTTCTGCCGGTTAAGAGCATTTGTAGCTGCATTTGCGCCATGTACTCTTTTTCAGGCGCTCCATCCCTGAAATATGTTTGAAAAGTACTAGCCGAAGCAGGACATTTGATTTCAAAAACGTGCGTCTCTGTTATTCCATCTGGAGATGCTCCAAATATTGAATACTTGGAGCGCATGAACATACCAGCCTCTTTGATTTTTGTGTTTAATTCTCGTTGAACTTTCTTTCTTACAAGAGGCTCTAAATCAAGTCCATCACTCATGGCCTTGGTCCCTTTGAACTTTTTTGCTCCTAAAATGGAGTCCCGCAGGGTTCCATCTTCGGTGGTGCAGTGAGCTGCTTCCCATAACTTTGAGGCAGAAACTCTGCCAAAATGTAAATCGAACCAAAGAGGACATTTACTCTGTTTAATAGTCTTTCTCTCCAAAGCGGCACAAATTGCTGAGTCCATCTTTTCGCTGGAAAATTTTAAAAATGACCTTGCAGTTTGTTCAGTCGGTTCGTCTTTGAAGTCTAACATTAGATGATTCACAGCTAATGATGTTTTCCTTTGTAACTGATCAGAGAACATGATATCTGAAAATGAAAACCAAATCAAACTTATGATGACTGCTGCGGAGTGACATTTAAATTACAATATGTATTCCCTCCTTCTCAATAATAATACTTGAAGTGCATGTAATGTAGTGCATTATGTATTAATAACCTGACAAGGCTCCAACTACAGAAATTTAAATCATCTTCTGCCATGGTTTAGAAATATTTCAGAACTTTTTTTCTTCTTATTGTTATTTTGTATTTTTATTCATTACATTTGTAAAGATATCATTCGTAGATCCTCAACTCAACTTTTTGTGAACAACCCATGTTCTGTAAGCAAGACAAAATAGTTTTTCATGGTTTTTCAAAACCAGTTTGTTGGATGATTCCTTGTATTCTATTCATTCAAAGGGATCACTTATGCAGGAGTTACATGATGTTTTTGTGTGTGTTTTTTTTTCTTACTTAAAGTTGAAAAAAGCACATTTACTCAGAGTTGAAAAGTTACATGAGTTCTATGACTTGAATGCTTTTTAAACTTAAATAATGAGATAATAATGAGCTCTTGTGTTCAGTTGTTTCGAAAAGACTGAGCTAAGAGAAATTTTACTTTTAAGGGCTAATGTCTCAATTTTCTGAATAAAATCACTTAACTCCTCTGTCAGGGATACCTTTCATTTTTGCTAATGATTAAAAAAATATTAGAAAACCGACTGAAAATGATAAATGACTGTGATACATTTTTTTGACTTAGTGTAAGATCAAGTACCTAAATCTTGGTTTTCTTCCTCTAAATTACTTAACTGATTTCAGTTGTGGTGATGATTACACATCCCCTCCACACTGAATATTCCAATGCTTCAGAATTATACTCTTAATTATGAATGACATGGAGACTACTTTGCGCAAAATGTGAGTGCATGTCCAATTGCGTATAATTTCTTGCACAGGAATGTAGCAGATGTATGCTGTAGCACCTATGCTGGGAAAGAAGATGAGGGGCAGGAGTCTGTTCCTGTGCTAAGGACATTTAAATAAATGTTTGTAGACTCCACAAAAGTGAAATACTGTTCATAAGAAATTATCAGCGACTGAGATCAAAATTTCCAGTTCAGTGGCTTCAAAGAAATGTAGAGCTCATGTCAGATAGGGTGACACTTCTAAAGTTTCTGCTCGCAAGCCATTGTGCCACTATCATCCAACAGCAGTCAAAAATTGATCCAAGGTGACAATGATGCTTTACGCAAATACCTAAAATGGTCCACTGAGCATGATACTCAAAAGTCAATAAATGTCAACATATCTGATGCGAGTTCTATCAATGATTCAATATTTCATTGACTGCCTGGACTCCCCTACTACAGAAAAATGTATGACCATGACAGTTATGAAGACAGCTCTTGTAAAATCTACAATATGTATGTACCAAAATAAATCACTGGGTTCTCACTGTCCTATATTTGGCGCTGAGGATTTTAATACTTTTAGGATAAATTATAATTTTGAGAGGTTGATATGGAAG
>NW_027311871.1:0-11282 GCF_918797505.1 Bemisia tabaci
GGAACTTTAGGTAAAATTGCGAACAAAATTACCTGAAAAATTGGAAGGAAAATATTCATAATTTTACCAGGAAATTCGTGTTTTATCAAAGAAAATTTGGCAACGCCAGAAGGTTCATACGGCGTTTTTCCTTAGCACGGCAGTATTCTTATAAAAAATTGAATTTTTTGTCAATGTTGCAACCTTTGAATGATGTTACGTTCCTGCGTTTGGGAGACAACTATTTCGTCGCTTCTCTGATAAAAGGGCGTATATCTATTTTCACATGAGCCCCTGGAATCATAGAGGTATACGGAGAAACAAGACTCACATGGAAATTAAGATAAACCGCGCCCTTACGTCAAAGGAGCAAGATTTGCGTTAACTTCCAACTGCATTCCAAGAAACAGCCAAGGTGGCATTTCTGACACTTTTTCCCGACTTGCAATTAGACTCCATTTTACAAGAAGGAAGAACTTATTTCTGGTTTATTTTAGAAATAATATACATAGGTGCCATTAGTTTACCTGTGTAGATATGTGTTTTTATGGATGAGTCAGAAGTGATGGTTTATTTAAAACAAAATGACATTCAATTAGCAATGGATCGTGTCCGATACATCAAACAGGTGAAATTTTATCGATATCGATTGGTTCAACATATAAACATAGCCTCAAGTCCATTGAGTAATCTGAGGAAACGGGTTTCTTGTGATATATATTTTTGATTCTTATGAGTATATAATGGCACGGAGAAATGAAATTTTTAGGAATTTTTTCATTTTCAGCTTTTCCCAAAGAATCACGAAATTTTTGTTCGGGGTTATCCTCTTTTGTTTTGAGTACAGCGAATACATCGATACATTGAACTACTATCGAATACAATCTATAGTGTGTTCAATCTTTTCCTGCACTTTTACGCACAACCTATTGAATTTCTATATTATGGCACGGGCCGAACAATTTACTCTGCAAAGTACAGCTTTCCCAATGTCAAATATACATCCTGAATTTTGACCTCATTTTTTCCTATACTATCGTTAAAGTCTCCGAAGATGTGATGAGAAAACTTTCAGTTGAGCGATGAGCGTAATGCAAACAACCATTGGAATCGAACATGTTTCAAGTGAGTCCACTCAAATGTTTATTGGCAACAAGACAATAGTTGCTTGGTTCTTCGCAACATAAGAAAGTATTAGAGAAATAATTAGGACCCAACTGCGGAAGAACTGTTTTTTTTTTGTTGGTGCTCCCAAAATAATTATTCACAAAGACAAGTTTTCAATAAGAGGGTTAAAGGGTAAAACTTTCAAGAAGAGCCCTTGACTATTGAAATTGATAGACACAGTGACTAGAAGTAGACTGAAGGAAAATTAAGCTACCCTATTGGTGGAAACGTGTGATTGTAACAGACTGAGGGGAGAAAGCTGGACCAACTATGATATCTCTCTAGGGTTGCCGTTAGCGCTATTACCTACTTTGTTCATTGCAACACCCGTCTTCGCTTTCACCAATAGGATCGCTTCATTTTCCCCTCATGTTCTTTGTCAATAGCTTTGTCCATCAATTTAAATAATCAGCTGCAAGGGATTAAAACCTTAGAGATCCCTCTCTTTGCCACTTCTTGGTCCGAAATTATGCAATCCCTCGAACATCGCTCGATGGGACAGCATGGAATTTTGAATACGGTCGCTCGCAAGCATTTTTAACATGTAACAGGGGGGGGGGGGGATATAAATCGTCACAGATGCAGACGAAGATGCGAGCCAGGTGCTTTTTATTGTCGGGTTTCGCATGCTCGGCAGACCGTCGCGTCGCGTCGCGGCGCGGGCGGGGCGGCAGCATGTATGCGGTAGCGAGGAGCGAGCAAGGAGTAAACAGTGAGCGATTCGCAGTTGATTCACCGCCGCCGCGCCGCGACGCCGCCGATGCGATGGATGCCCCCAGTTCCTGCCGGTTGCGTATTCAAAAAGGCGCGCGAGCTGAGCACGACGATGACCACGGTCATGGCCACGGTCAATACCAGCATCCGCAGTTGTCGCTTTGTCCCGCTCCGCAGTATCCACCCTCCGTCATATCGCACAATGGAAAAAAGTTACGGACTATACATATAGACGTACCGTCCGTTCCGGGCTCAGAGGCTGATAGTTCCGGGTGCTGGAGCCGTACCTATGACTGCTCCGGCTGCCACACCCGGAGCTCTCGGCCTCTGAGCCCGGAGCGCGGACGGTGTGTCTATATTACCCGTTAGTACGACATCCGCGGCCGGAGTATTTTTTTCGGTGCACAATTACGAAGGCATCCTGAAGAGAGACGAAAAGAAAAGAATAGTAACTTTTTGGGAGAGCGCCTTTTGACTGATTATTAAAAGGGGACTACGTGTATAGGGTTTATAATGGGGGTGTTTATAATAGGGTTTATAATGGTTGTTTGCATTACGTTCATCGCTCGACTGAAAGTTGCCTCATTATATCTTCAGAGACTTTAACGATTGGATAGAAAAAAATGAGTTCAAAATTTAGAACGTTCGTTTGACACTGGGGAAGCAGTATATTTTGTAGAGGGAAATATGCCGTCTCTAAGGATGAACCTTAATTATATGACCTGTAACATAAATACATAATAGTCGCTCTGACGCTCTGCGACGCCTAATCACCACAGTACTCGGTCCTCCCACAACCCGTCAGGGAGTTCTGTGTTCTTCAGGGGCTCTGAGCTGAAATGAAGGCAATTTGTCTTGGGGAGACAACTCCGAAATCTTACCTCATTTCGTAATGCTTGAAAATACTTTGATAATGTTTGTTTCAATGCTAAAAGTGTTTGGTGCCCGAGTGATGCTAGTACCCGAGTGATGCTAGTACCCGAAATATGATGAGAAAAGTTAGCCAATCGGAAGCAAATTCTTCCTTGCAACTAAAATTAGGGGGTTCGATGAGACCCGTTGTCCAAATGCAAGCTTTAATTGTCTTCTCGAGAGAGCTATACAGTGAATGCACTAGAGAGAGGGAATGTGGCAGCAGCGTCATGCTGTTGACGGTTAGAAGCTGCGTCTTTATTGTATCGCGTCGCGTGCCGGCGTAAAGCAGGACCATTGCTCCCAGGCACCTTAAACTTTCGTGGAAAAAATCGTGAACAATTTATAAATTTTATTGTCAGGCGGAAAAATAAGAAAACAAATACTCATTCTTCTGGATTGGCGCGTCTTTTGTCCTAAAGAAGGAGATCCGTTTGATCATTTCATACAAATTGATATACTGGCTCTACCGTGCTGCGAAGAACGCTGTATGAAAATGCGGAAATTGCCACATTTCCTCCGTTGCAATGTTCATTTTTGAGGGAAGTTTATCAATATTCCCCCTTGAAATTTTCAGATATTTTAGGTCAAATTACATACAACATCATCTGAGTAATTGGAAGAAAAATATTCACAAATTTTCCTGAAAATTGGTGATTTTTCAAATCGTGTTTAATATTATTTTTGAGATTACCAATTGCCATTCTCGATCAAAATAAAAGTTCAATCGATCTGTTCGCAGAACATATTTGGGGGAATATTTGAAAAAGTCCACTAGAAAATCACGCAAAATTTCACAAATGACACCTGACAATTTTCTCTTCTCCAAAGTAAGATTTGACAGGAAGTTCCACAAATCGAATTCTTTTTTGCACTAATCCTTCCATCTCTTCAGAAAAATAGGTTGCAGAGCACAGTAAGAACTATTGCACTAACTGCTGAGGTCATGAGAAAAATTAAAACTCCTTCAATTATTCTCAATGCAACACGCACTGCCAATAAGTACGAATAGTCGCATCAAGGTGTCTTAAAAATCTAGCGTTGTTTCCCGTAAATGGGAAGACAGAATATCTAAACATAAACACACTTTTGTTTTGTAATTTTTTCCTTTTTTTCTCATTTTTTAAAAAATAAAAGCCAGCAGTTTTGATACAATAATAGAGAAAAATAAAATACATGAATAGAGAAAATACAATACTACTTTCCGTCCTTCTTCATCTTTTTCCACTGAGCTAAGACTCGACAGTTCTTCAAAACACAAATAATTTAAAAATACTTTTGAGTGACTCGAGTAGCAGAGAAAATCATCATCTTCTTTAGCGAATACTGAACGAGATTAGGGCCCGTACTTTGACGCTGGGAAACTGGGCCCGCTTGTTTATTTTCCACAATTTCTACAATATCACACACCAACTTGGTGTGTGATATTGTAGAAATTTGCACTGGCACTTGGTGTCACCAAGTGCCAGGATTTTCAGGTAACGCCATTAAATGTTGATTGAACAGGTTATCGCCAGGATCAAGTTCATTATTGTGTGCTTTCATTTGCTCAGCTGTTTACTCAGAAAGCATCCCCTTTGATTTGTTGGTGCTGGTGCCAACGAAAGTGTCATTTCTTCGGCTCTTAAATTATGAAATATTTTGTAATTTCTGTTGATTTTAAATATACAAAAAAAAAGTCTAGACGTAATAAAAGATGACATTGTGAGGTATAAAAGGCAATGAAGGGGAGTGTATGTGTATATTTTAACCCATTTTTGACGAAAAAAGTTGCTTTCGTAAAAATACTGGTCTGTTGATTTAATTTCGGAGATACGTGAAGTCGCACCATGATTGTTAAGACATCTTTATTGTTAGATCCAATCCGATATAACCGAGAACTCTCACGGTGTCGTTGCCTTTACCAGCATCTATGACAATATATTTTTTGGTAAATCAAGAGATTTAACCCTTAACACAATCCCGATCCTATCTGCAGCTTTTGCTCGGTGGTGATAATCTCTACAACATCTAATCAACCGAACGAATTACTGAGCGAATTAATGATGAGAGTTTATTCGGCTGAATACGAAAAATATCATAATGTAATAGGGTGAAAACGGTTTTCGAATGTAGACACTAAACTCTCTAGCAGATCTCAGCAGTCTTATGAATGAAAGAGTATGTCTGAATGCTGAATGAATGAAAATGAGACAGAAAAAATTAATCGAGTCACATCAAATTAGCGGAAAAAACTATTCGAGCTGGGATATAAGGAGCAGTTCGTCGCCTGCCTGACATAGAGGCACAACTACAATCAGCAATGAACCCCATTGTCTATACAATATAATACTATTCCGGGCTCATCTCAATGTGTAGTTACGCCCTTATGTCAGCCGAGCGACGAATTAATTATTGAGTCGAGGCGGATAAAAGTGTCATGGAGTTAGCAAACCGAGATGATTGACTACCTCAGACTTTCGGTAAATACGTAGATAAACAACTCTTGAAAAAAATACATTCACCAGGGGGCGTCACAGCACTAAATTAACCAATTCTTGAACCCACACATTTTTCTATGATCCACATTATCACACAAAAACTTGCGCACTTTTTGCCACGATTGTGCGTGCATACGATTGCTTTAAAGGCCTTGCTCCATTGTCATAGACAAGGAGATTTTCCAAGGAGAGACGATATGTGATCCAAAATTTCTCTACCGGACTAAAAAAGGTGGTCTGTATATTTTTCCGTAACTATGCATTATTGCATCCATAATTCTATCATTTCTCTATCATTATTCATCATGATCACTATCGCTATCAGTATCATTTATCATCATTTATTCATCTATCAGATGACGTCATCGTTTTTGTTTTATAGTCGATGTACATATCTTTTCAGGCTTTATATATGTAATTCGAAAGCATTCACGAATATTCATGTTTTTTTAGGAGGAAAGTCGAAACTTGAGGAGCATTGAAGGTTCAATATATCTGGTCATATCTGGTCACATCCACAGCAATACGATGCACTTTCGCTAATTTTTAAGAAATACAAATAAAACTACTCATGACCAAATTGGAGTACATTGATAGGCGGTTTAATTCACTTCAAAAACATATTGATGTTAAAGTTGTACCAAACTATGACTCTCGATCTGAGACGCTGCAAATTGAAAATTTTATGTCACGCTATGCTTTTTTGAAGTATAAACTTACGTGTGTGATTTTCTTAGCCCTTTCGAGAATTTTCCCCGGTGAATTCATGGAGTTAATTTAACCACACCTGTCGTTAAATTAGATCTCCTTTATTGTAAAATTTACATTTAAAACAAGTCGGACGTATTTTTTTAACAATTTCATTGTTGATTCAGCGATCCATTTTTTTCCGTGCCACAATGACACATATCACTGTGTTTAATCTCGCTTTGAGCACTGATTATCTATGTAGTCAAATAGAATCACATAGAGGTCAGCATTTTGGGAATCAGCGCCGACTTACGCGGCAATTAAAATCACATTTCAGGTAACTCTGAATTTTTTTCGAGTAGAATATTTTGATGTGAGAAAAAAGGCATCTCTTACAACTTATTTATGCGGGTAACTCAAAACCGTCAAATATCGGGAAACCCACTCCTGCAGTTTTCCAATCGAAGCTGATTAGCTTGAGAAAGTTAAGAAACTGATCTGAATGTATTTACCCATTTACACAAAGTTTAACTGGTAGGTACCAACCGGTTCGCGACAAGATGAACCGAAAATAAATTTAAAATTTTATTCGCCCATAAGACCATGTTGAAGATAAAATTGCACACAAATCAATCATTATATTCATTTAAAACGTTTTTTACAGTTTTCCAACTTTGAATTTTAGACAGGAGAAAATGCTCGAATAGTGAAACTAATATACCCTCGCCTACTCCTTCCTCCCCCAAATGCAACTTGATTCTTCTCCGTATCATTCAGTACACTTAGCCGTCATTCGTGGTTCCAAAATTCATCGCTTAGTCAAAGATTTAAGGATGTTTTGTGAGGCCTCAAAAAACTATAAAATTAGCTTGTGTAATGCCTGATTGGTTGCACTAAGATTATTTCCACAATCTGAGGCTTCATCTGCATAAGCATATTTTGTTTGCTTACAAAAAAAATCGTTTTGTGGTGCCATGAACGCTGCTAATTAAAAAACGTTGCAGCGCCTCAGGCTTTAGCTGAGTAAATCGTATTGTTCTTCGACAGCCTTCAATCCTGTGCGATGCAAGAATCCATACATTTATGTAATGATACGCCATCAAGGTGGCGCGTGGAAGTAAATAAAAGGGAACACGATTCGCAGTGGAGAGGAAATGTATCCGGATGATCCAATACGATGGAATCGTGTCTTGGCGATGTTGCCATACAGAACAAACAGCACTAGAAGATATTCTACCATTATTCCTTTCATCATGTAAGAGAATTTGCTGGACGAAATTATTGAATTGGTTTAAAAAAGATGCACGCACATCAGAGTTCAGTAAAGGCCAGATCTGGCTAATTTTGAATAAACTGATCCGGCAAAAGTCCACATCGAGTAGGTCTTGACACTTGGACATGATTTCCTGGATGGTTCGTTTTTTGATGACCTTTGGCAATGGACATCTGTAGATAAGGTAAAGAGGCACGATATGTATTTGAATGAAAAGGAAAATTCATTGAATAGTTCCGCAATAGACTTCCAGTTTGTTTCAAACAGGATTCCAGGAATATCAACAGGAAATTCAATTATTTACCGTAGTATTCATCAAAATTCCTCTCGATTTAGTAATTAATATCGACGATGAAAGTCACCTCGCTTTATCGAAAAGTTGTCGTGCTCGCACAGCCTTCAATCTTGTGTGATGCAACAATTCATATTTTCGCGTAACGAAGCGACAGGTCAATAAGACGGAACCAAACAAAATCATAAGAGACGGCAACTACTCATATGAAAGAGTGAATGTTATTGAATAATTGCATGTCATGAATCGGGCCGCGACGGTTAAACTATTTGTAATGTATTTTTGTAACAAAATAATAAATTCCGACGAAATGTCAAGTTTCTTCGTAGACTGTAAGTTTAGTACCTTAAAATCATGGTAAGTACCAATGCATTTCTTTGCTTTCAAAGAATTCATAGAGTGTTGCTTCTGTTTTATGCTTCATGCGGAAGACAAGTTTCCTGGGTGTGTGAGAGATCATAGAAATGACTGTTATTTGGCTGTTATCATAGACTGTTATTTGAGTGCGGAGGGTCATGAATTTGTGTGTTTTTACATATTTTCGTTCATATATTTAAACAAATGGATCCATACCGACCTCGTTCAAAGCCAAATATTAAATAACGGTAGATTTTTATCAGAGGAACTGTGAAAATCAATCCTGCAGTATCGTCGCTCGCATTATTTGATAGTTCATTGCGCACCGTTTATTAGCCATGCTCTATCATTTACCTCAAATCTCCTTACTTTTTCTGGTATTTTCTCGGTTTGATTTACTAACTTTTATATTTTTTAACTCGAGATGTAAATAGCCATGAAAGATTATAAGCCTGACGAAAAAAAGCTATTGTACCACTACTGTGTTTAAGACAGGAGATAACACTATACGATCTCCTGAAAAATCCCGCACAAACCTCTGTACGGTGGTATTCATCAAATATTAAAATTTGTTTCGAGCGTGCCTATGCAGTTTTCAGGAAAATTAGGGTGAATGATTTGTTTCGCAAATGAAAGCCTCAAATCGACGGTGTACGTCCGCGATCAACGCATCTCGGTTTGCGATGTTGTAGAATTTCTGCCATAATTGATTTTTTAAATAAAAAACTACTTAACGGCACTTCTGAAAAACTGCCGTGATTTTTCCTCTCCGTGCGAAGAAGAAGAGCCTCCGGCTTTGGCTCCTTAGTTGCCAAGGTGGACGGCCCCCCGGCTTTGGCTTCTTAGGAGCCAGGGGGGCCTTTGGCTCCTTATGTGCCAGGTGGGTGGCCCCCGGCTTTGGCTCCCTAGGGGCCAGGTGGGCGGCCCCCGGCTTTGACTCCTTAGGTGCCAGGGGAGTGAACCCCGCTTTTGGCTCCTTAGGGGCAAGGGGGGCGACCACCGCCTTTGGCTTCTTAGGTGCCAGATGGGCGGCCCCCGGCTTTGGCTCCTTGGGGGCCAGGTGGGCGGCCCCGGGCTTTGGCTCCTTAGGGGCCAGGAGGGCGGCCCCCGGGGAGTCGGGCCTTTTGGATGAGGACATCGATATCGAATTACATTGCTGTAAATCGTACCCCGTTGCTTGAAGTCAGTGATTCGCCTTTAAATGACCGGGTATGCAAAATGACTGCCGTGACGCACGAATAGTGGTATCAAAATTTTGCATTAAGTTTACGGATTGATTTGAAGGCGCTCTTCTGTATCCATTGTGAGTGGCCTTGTAGAATGATGTTGACCAAAAAATTCATAATTTTGGTTTTTAAATCGAGCCGCATATTCGAAAAATGCCGAGGAATATTATTTTGAAAAAATAATAAGATTGTTTTTGGGCTCTACGTTTTATTTGAAAGAAGAGAGCGCAGGCGGCTGGATCAGATTGTGTATTTTAAGTCCCTTGGTTCGGTCATCGTATTCTGAAGCGAAACTGAAAGAGTCACCGTTTACAAGATCGCAACTTACTCAAAAGCGGTTGTGAATTTAAATTTTAGAACAATTATGCTTAAGTTATTTAAGGAATAAGTGGATTCAAAAACGGGTGCATTCAGTGCATGCAACAGAAAGCGTATTCATCTGATTGCAACGTTTTGCACCACTTCTGTATTTTTACTCAATGTTTTCAAATAGCTACACACAGTTTTTCCAAAGGGTTTCCGCGAATTTTCGTAAATGGTTTCAAATAAATAGAAGAAAATTTCGACGCGATACTTTAGTTTGATCAGTTTTTTTCTCATTAACTTTGCCTTGCCGAACGCCCGCGCTTCACACACGGATTCTTCAAGACCGAAAACATCAATATTGAGGGACAGCAACGCACAGTAGAACGTTCAAACGGACGAATTCGGACACGATATTTGCAGCTAAAACTGGCAATTGATGTTTGATTCGTCTCAGTAGATGAATTGCAATGAGGGATATTTAATGATGGGAACTTTAACAGAAGGTAGGAAAGTCTCCACGATCCTTTGAGGATTGCAGGCTCGCGTTGTACATTGGTTGGATATTGTGTCCACCGCATCGCTGGTGATAGATCTGACACTGAGAAATTGACCACTAGACAAGGTACGAATTTAAGCAATCTAATACATGATCCTTAACCAGAATTTCACGTAGAACACGATTAGCGCAACGAAAATTACTAAAACCAATGCCTAACGAAGATATTAACGTTTTTATTTCACATTGGTTACGAGGAATTTGAACTGCCCGCTCACAAGAAACTCAAAGCTCTATGCGAGTCGAATCGCGCACTACAACGGTTCCTTCAAGCTTCTCAATCGAGTAATGTTCATTTTCCAACATATATTGTTCAAACTATTAGCAATTTGCTATAACTGAGCCAAAGCGTCAAGATTGAGGTTGCCAGATTTTTATATCGCAGGGACTGTCATGATAACGTTCGGCGCGCGATGTGAATCACGTAGAGCATTAAGTTTTCATGAGCGGGTGGTTTGAATTCACGCATCAAGAATCTTTAAATATCTTCGTAAGGAGTTAATTGCGGTATTTTTTGTTGTGCGCATCGTGTTCTACGTAAAATTTTGGTTAAGAAACAAGTATCAGAATGCTGAAATTCGTACCTCGTCTAGTGGTCCATTACTACGATGGAAGGGCGCGAGCTTTGTTTTAGGCGCAATGCTTGAAGTATTCTCACAGTCTTGTAGGCGCTAACCTGCGCTTCATACCACCTGACCAACTGCTCTACGTTAGGCGCAATGCGAGAAGTATTAATGCTGTCTTGTAGCCGCTAACATGCGTTTAATGCTGACCGCACTGTTTAGCGTAATGCGTGAAGTATTCCTGCAGTCTTGCAGGCTCTAATATCTGTTTAACGCCGCGCCGCCGCGCCGCCGGCCGCACTGTGTTTGGCGCGATTATTCGAACTCGCGTTGGAATATAATGGGGAGTAATGGGGCTTAAAAAGCCCATGTTATGTTTGCACGCCGTGAGCATTCCAACGTTGCCTCGTTTCTCCCGATAAAATATTTCTTCCGAGAAAAGCTAGGAAAATTATTTATGTTCGTTTTTTTTTAGAATGGACCATTAAACAAGGTACGAATTTAAGCACTCTGATACATGATTCTCCACCGGATTTTCACGTAGAACACGATTGGCTCAACGAAAAATACTGAATTCAACATTTTAGTTAAGATATCACCGTTTTTATTGTACCTTGGTCATAATTTTATCTGAAAAACTATTCACGCAACGAAAAAACTTCTCTTTGCGTGAATAGTTTTTTAGGTAAAATTTTGAAGAGAAGACAAGTGACGTTTATTTCTAGGTCAAACCTTGTCTAGTGGTCCATTATTCTGAAATACCTACC
>NW_027311872.1:0-11241 GCF_918797505.1 Bemisia tabaci
TTGCCTATCTTTTTGATACAAGGAGAGCTCACATTTTTGATTGTTTAAAATCAGGCATCAATCGACTAAATGATGTAAAAAATTTGCAATTAATGGTAAAAAAATCATCATTTAATTGAAAATTCAAAGTGCAGTTGATTTAAATATTTTTGTTGCACTGTGCTACTTGAAGAGGCGTAGCAGTGCAGGCATTAAGAGTAAAAACGGGTTTTTCGATTGATTGGCTGCTCGGAAAGTAATCGTTGTATTTTTTAATTATTAAAAAAATTGTCTTTTCAAAAAGAAATTTGCTGTTTAGAGTATACATTTTTTCGGTTCAATCGCCCCTGGAACCAATTTAAAAAGTTTTAGGGCAAAAATTTTATTTTGGCAAATTTTGTTGGAGAACATGCACAATTTTTTTTTCGATCTTTGAGGAAATCTGTTCCGATGGATTATCTAATCGGTAATATTTTCAAAAAAGAAATCACTTTCGAAGGTGACTCTTATGTGAAATTGCAAATTCTTCAATCTATGCGCTGAAGGTGAATATTGGCAAATCAAGATAAAAAAAAAAGGGCGATAAGCTCTAAATATTCGCATTGGGATATGAAACTTCACTGAACTTTTTTATTTTATTATTATTATTTTTTTTATGACTATGGCCTCCAATCGAGCCGGGGAGCTCTTCCAACTATTTCTTATGGCATACAGAAAATCTCACCCCTGTGTAGGCAGTTTCCCTAATGGCTTATAAGCCAAATAACCGGCAGGGGAAAAAAGTGATGAAAATGTTTGGTACTCATTTGCGGTACAATTAAATATGGGGGGACGCGATTCGGAGCTAAGAGCACCTCATGAGCTGGCAGCGAAAATCATATTTTAATTTATATTCATATTTGACTTATGCCTATCCCACCAAGCGTTTCCCTACAGGAAAAAAAAGTAACAAGAAAGCTGAAATCATAGGTTAAGCTGCTTCTTAATGACTTTAAAATTATTCGGAGTGGCATTCGAGGAGATCTTGAGGATGGATTTTCAAAACGAATAAGGCGGTTTCTAGGCGGGTTCTTTTATTCTTCATTCAGATACTCCAACGGACTTTATCTCAAAGCGCAAATTCCCAAAAGCGCAAAAATGCACGAACCGAAACCGGAAAATTTTAAACAGAAGTAGTGTCCCAAAAGCGCAAACTTTTCCGGACTTTTCTTTTTAGATACACATAAGCACCACCCACCTGTAGGCAGGTTCTAATGGATTATGAGCCAAAAAATTAACCGGCAGGGAGAAATGCGATACTATTAACCTAACATTTGACCTAACAGGCGTCAGGATAGGTTAGGCCAGCTATTGACACTTGATTCCTACTCTTTTCTACCTCTCTGTCGCCCCCAAAACCAAACTGCATTTGCGCAACAAGCCACCACCCCAAAAGTGCGCACATCTGATTTGCGCTCTCGGATCTTGCGCTCGGGATGTCTTCGACTAACACTCCATAAAAAAGTACTTCAGGGTCGAGTGAGAAGAAGAAATATTTTCAGAGGATACAAGACACTTATTGTTGACAGAAGAAACACGGCTTAAGAACCCCGCTCAGCTATCCTCCGAGCTCCACGATGACGTCATGTGCCTGCATCACTAACAGTTTACTCGGCTACCTGCGACCTTTTTGGTTCCCATCTTGGTTCCCTTTTTGGTTTCCCATTCTGGTTCCCATTTTGGATTCCCATTTTGGCTCCCTTGTTGGTCTGCCTTGTTGGCTGCCTTGCTGGCTCCCTTGTTGGTTCCCTTGTGGCGCCTGCCTGCGCTTTCAGTTGGCTTTGGCTTCGTTCGAGGCCGTCACCGTTGGACCCGTTATGCAGTCGTTTTTGAACGCAGCATGGTGTACTCCAGTTCACGTAGTCCGCGTCGTCTGCCATTTTTTACATGTTTTTATGGCTATTCGTTGCACTCCGGCACTCCTTGTACTCCGTGTTCCAATCGTCGCCCTGAGCGACGCACCTGGAAACATGCCAACACGACGATGAGTGATAGGGAGCCAGCGAAAAGGATGAGGAAAAAAATACTCCCGTTGCTACGGAAAACGCCCGTATGAGCCTTCGGCGTGGTCCGAATTTCACTTCTCTGTTACTACGCGAATTTCCTGGTAAATTATAGATGAATTTTCCTCTCAATTTTTCAGATTATTGACTCCTGAAAAAAAAAATGCTACGGCCCGGTATTTACTAAGAAATGGGTAAAATTACCATGAAATTCAGGGTTGCTAATTTGATCCCTGTTTTTTTTCTTGGTGGAATACCATTTATGGAATCTTGGTAATTTTTACCGGAGACTCTTGGTAAATAATTATTGAATTTCTTGGTAATATTTTTACTGGGACCCCTGTATAAAAAAACGCCAATAGTTCTTTTGTTTTTTTTTCGACTGTGATAGATTTACCGAAGCTAAACTGGCAAAGGGTACCGGGAATTTTACCGAGAGATCTTGGTAAAATTATTCATACTTTCTCGGTAATTTTACTGGGACCTTTGGTAATAAAATACGGACCAATTTTTTTTTTTATCGACTGTAGTAGATGTTACCGAGCTATATGGCAAAGTTACGGGAATTGATTACCAATTAAAAGTTGGTATTCTTACCTGTAAAAAAATCAGTAAAAAATACCGCTTTTTAGGATAAGTTTACCAGTCGGTCTTGGTAAAATTCCAATAATTTGTACAAGTAATGTGAGATGGATTAAAGGTACCAACGGTCCTTGGTAAAAACGCCGGAGAATTTTTTCGTTCGGTGTAGCCTACAAAAGGGTAAATTATTCATAACTTTCCTCAAAAATAGATCATGTTATCGTAGGAAAATTTGGCAAAACTCTCGGAGTGTTCATACGGCTGACCTTCCTTAGCACGGCTAGGAATAGTGACGTATGTAAATCAAAAGGAAACCCTATCAACCGGCTTTAATGCGCTTGGCTCAGAAACCCTTGTTCGTTGTTTGACTCTTGTAGGTTTGCTAAAAATAACTAGATCCATCCCCAAACAGCAGTACTTTATTATTTTCATTACTAATTAAGATTATCGCGCTTAGAAATTGCTGTTTATGACGTCATCCACCGCGGTTGGTAGTGCACACCCCTCGGAGGTTTTTCCACTTTTTCTTTCCACTTGATGAGTGAGGCACACATTTGGCACCGGTTACTCAACGTGAACACTCCGAGATATAAGCAAGGTTGGAAGAAAACCAAGGGCGAGTGTCACTGCCGCGGGTGGTGGATGACGTCACAAAGGTAATTTCTTCATATCGCGATTAACTCGGTTAATATTGAACGACATAGAAAGGTGCTGTTTGGACAGTATCTTATTAGGTCTTCGCTAATCCAAAGAAATCAACCATCAAAACACGATTCTGTGACCCGCGCAACTGACCCATTCCGACATGAGCCGTGAGTTTTTTTTTTCCTTCTGTCCTAACACGAAAGTAAGAAACCGTATTTCAATTGCTTGGAGATGACCGTGACCACCTGATCTTTTTGTGCCGTTTTTTTCGGCCACCAATCAGCACCGACGACCTCTGGTTTTTTAAATCCTTCTGGACAAATAAAATCGGGAAAATCGAAACCATAATATTCTTTCTTCGAATTCTGCCAACTTTTCGACGCAATATTCGTGCCACAGCCTCGCCTCTCGAGGTTTTGGCGGCTCTATTGTTGATACCTAACACTTAGTGCAAAATAAAACCCCAACAATGATGTTGGATTTTTGAAATTTCGATTTCCTTTCCACTCTGGTCGATGTCCTTGCACTCGTTCTCGTCGGCTCTTTAGTAAAAAACATCGACACGAAAAAAATACACCAAGTAAATTTAAATTTTAAAAATAGGTTGCCATGGGTTGTTTTTTTTTTAGGAAGTGCAAAAACTTACCAGTGCCCTAGGGCCAAAACACCACACAGTACTAGCGGCGAGGCTCAATAGTGAGTTTTTCCTAAGTTTCTTTGTTTTGCCGGTTGGAACTGTCGCGGTGTGGATCCCTCGTCGACACGTCCGGGTTTTTTTATTTTATTTCATGTTGTTCTTTGTTATTTATTTGCGGGCCTTAGTCCCGATTTTAATTGTGTGTTGATTTGTTTTTTCTTTGCTAGAGACCAATAGAATACCCGAAACAAAACCCCCCCTCCATTTTTGTATTTTTTCGTCGAGTATTCAGGAGATAAAGCGTGCATCGGCACTATTGCGTTTCCATGTTATTCTGCAATTTTGGGATTACTCCGAGTATCTCATTATCAGGCGCAAGATAGGGCTACAGAATTTGCATCCATCCGTAACTGGTTTCTGATATATGGAGGATTTTGAAAACGCCACAATACTACGATTTTTCATAAATCAGTTGTGCATCTGGTTACCTCCTGGCTCTGGGGCACCTGCTATCGGTTCCTTCAATAAAAACGTCAAATCCCTGCAAAAGCGAGTTTGAAGGCACCATTTTTGCCCGAAAAACTTCAGCTGAGCTCCAAAAAAATGAAAAATGGTTTCGATTTTTTCATGGTCACTTTCCACAGGTTAAAGGGTATAAAATTTATGGCGCGTCGGTATCGGCTAGGAAGAAAAAAGTGACTACGGGGAAGATCCGCGTGGGTTAGATCACGATTATCTGCTATTTTGGTGCGGGCTTCTTATCCCCCTCCTTGTTTTCTCTGTCTCTTTTCTTCTCTTCTTCTTCTCTGCTCTTCCTCATTCTTTCTTCGTCCCCGTTGTTGGATTTCTATCGAGAACCAAAGGGCTAAGCATGAAAATATTAAGATTTTCAGAGAGCCCTCAGAAATTTATGTATTGTGCGCTTTTGCGAATGATAAGTCATGAGGGAACTCATCCGCAGAGTTCCGCCGCAAACAGTTATATGAGATCCTCGCACGTTTTTGCGAAGGACTCCGCGCGTAACATCCAGGTAGCATAGCACCTACGCGTGCGTCCGTGGCTGAGTTAGCAGCCAAAACTCGAGTCGTTATTACAGCCCTGCAGAAGAAATCTGCGCAACCTTAGCGCGCCTTCAATTCGTGCGACACCTCCAGGCATTGCCGCGAAGCAGATTTGTGCGTGACCAACCGAACCCACTCGAGTCTCCGATGGCAGCTCTCCAACCGAGGCTGCCAGATTGTGCGATAAAATGTGGATATATTACACGAGTTTAAGTGGATAAATGTGCTGCTTTTTCAACACTATCTGGCATCAATGCCTGCAACTTTGCGACGAATTTTAATAATCATCATAACTCGCAAAGTACGCCACGTCACTGGATAAGGGGACTCCCTGAGGGAAGAATGTGTTGAAAGAGCGATTAGGCCGTATGAAACATTCGAAAATTTGCCCCAAATTCCCCGGAAAAAAACAGTTTTTTGGAACGGGAAGGTGTGCTATTACCCTTAAAAAATTCGAGATATTTCAGATTGAAATTGCTGACCCAAAATTATCTGGAAATTTTGGAGAAAAATATTCACAATTCTTCCCGTAAATTTCGTTTTTCTAGTCGAAGGGAAATACGGCAACGTCTAAAGGCTCATACGGCGTTCTTTTCCTTAACACGGCCATGTGCGGCCCTTGAATACGACCAAAAAGAACTTAGACGGAAACTCGACTCTCCGAAAAGGGCGTTACTTCTCTCTTCGGCTAACATGGCAAAATGTTGAAAGGATACTGGACCGCGTGCCGCTTCAGAAAGGAACCAAGCTTATTTAAGCTATTGCCTTTTAAATCTGGTAATTTAATTTTTTAATTGAGAACGGTTGTGCGGTATTTTCGTACAAATATTCACCTGAATTTTCTCCATTAATACGAAGCAAATTCCTTATATTTTCAAAGGATCCCGCTCCAAAACGTTCGCTTGTAAAACAATTAAAATCGTCTATTTCAAGGCAATGGTGATGTAGGCTTGGTTCCTTTCTTCTGAAACGCTTGTCCATATACAGTATAGAGTCAAGCCTATACGGAGACTATAAACAAAGACGTCTACAGGAGTTGTTAACAAGGACTCGGCAGGTCTGCTGCCGAGGAATAGGACAATTTCGTAGCAGGATTTACGAACCCAAAACGAATTTCGAAAGAGACTCAATCCGAAACTTCAGGCGTTTACTTCGGTAAACACGCAGAAAGTTGGAGGTTAAATAGAGTATAGAGTCAAACTATTACGCGAGACTATACAGGACTCGGGCCGGAGTAGACCGGACTCAATTTCGTGGCCGGGTTCCTTTACGTGACCAAAACAATTAATGAAAGGGACTCAATTCCAAAAATTCGGGGACCTTACTTCGGTAAACGGCAGAAAGTTGACGGTTATATACAGAGGAATAGAGTCAAACTATACGGTGACTATACAGAGGGACTTATACAGGACTCGACAGGGAGTAGACAGGACAACTTTCGTAGCGTTATTAAGTCCCCAAAAAGCATTTTGAAAGATGCTCAATTCTAAATATTCGGTAAACACGGCAGAATGTTGGACGGTTATATAGAGAATAGAGCAAACTATACGGCGACTATACATAGACTAAAGAGGGGACGGTTACGTACCCGGGTTTGCGGCGATGGCGACGAGGAGGAAGATGTTGATCTTGAGGAAACAGCATGATGGTTCTCGGCCGTCGTTCTTCGGGACACTGCGAACGAGGAGACGGGTGGCCCGCTCTTTTTAACTCGGAGCTCGGCTCGGCTCAAACCCCCATCATAGGGTTTTACGGATCTCTGTCATAAAAACGCGCGGGAAATGAAAAAGCGGTTCGTAACCGAGCCGACCGATTTATTGAAAATATAAAGCGCGCCATGAGACACCTAAACGGCGAAGTATTGAACGGGTTAACATAGGGCTAAGTCTTGCCTTGTATCGAATGCTACCGTGACAAGTAGGAGCGCATGAATAGTCTTCCTAGTTAGCAGAAATAGAAGGAAAAGATAAGATTAAGTACGAAAGTTGATTTTTTTATATAATGCATTCTTACAAAAGTGTTAAAAGTTGAAACATTTTTTATAGTAACCTTATATAAAAAAACAGCATAATTTTCTGTTCGAGATTTCGCAACACACACTAAAAAAATTTCTAATTCGCGGAAAAAGCTAACGAAAATGCTGATCTTTTTTTTATACAAACAAATACGTAAAAATGTTCACTTTTAACACTTTGTATCGATCCGTTATCATAAAAAAATAAAAAAATTGTCCATTAAAAAAATTTCGCTTACTATTTTTATCATTTTTCATACAATATAGTCAGGTCTGAACTTGATCTCGTTTTTAAATAAGCGTTACACGTTTTATTAATTATTAAAATACATTTAGATAAACAGATGCATTTTTTAATTACTATTTTTAGGAAAACAAAAACATTTGTTCTGCTACTGGGTTTGGCGTTTTGTGTCAGATTCCTTCATAAAAAAACAGATAATTTACGGGAAAAATTGTGAATAATCATCAGTGAAAGCGAGAGAGCTGTTAGGTGTCAAATTTCGAAATTAGTTTCCTTCAAAATTCGTCCAATTCATTTGGATGAAACCACTGAAAAAAAAAATAGCTTGGGCAGCAAATGCCTCTTAATTTTTAAAAACGAGACATATGGTCGGCCGCACTATGCCGCAAAAATGACGTGGTTTCAGACAAGACAGCAGTTAGTGACAAAAGTATCTCCGGGAGAGCCAATGAAACATTGATATCAAGGAAAATGCCTCCTCTTTGTCAATTTCTAAACCTGAAAATGTGTATGTTATGTGTCCAAAACGCAACCCACGAAAAGCAAGCAGACGACGATGATCTCTCCTGCGAGAAAATCGCCCATAACAGTATTATTCTCGCTTTGAATATTACAGTCAAGTGCTAGCTATAGCGACATTTCGTCGACGACGTTATTGTCCGCGCACCTGTTTTTCCAGTAATTTACGTCCACGCGTTTTTTCGGCACGGGAGTTTTTGTCCACGTCCAGTTGAAGACCCAAAGTTAATTTGGCCCACTTGTAAATACAAACGACATTGCTCACGAACGTTTTTTGGATGAAAATATATAATGTTCTTGGAAGAATGCAGAGGGTTTGCTAGTTTTTTTTGTTTTGTCTGTTTGGTCCAACGGAGAATAATATCATAGCTGAGAGTTTTGGTAAAAATGGGGGAGCGTCAATTCCATGACAAAATTCACTATAAACTCTCTACACGCTCTTTGGTGTAACAGGACTTAATTATCTTTCAGAAATTCCCACTTGTTATACCCTGAACGGATAAACCTCTTATTTGCCTCAGCTAAAGCTCTTAGATTTTTCCTGTTGTACGATAAGTATCTTGATTTTATTTTGCGAGGAAAGATCTGTACTTTTAAAGGATGCCTGTCATTTCTTGTTACGTCAATATTGTTTATACTGTAGCATACACCTCTGTTGTGAAATAGTTGCTTCAGGCGCCGCGCACGGCGGGCGGTGCGGCCAGCGCGCAATGCGCGAACGTCATTCCATAAACCCTAAGTGGATACTCAAGCATTGTGCAATGCGTGAAGGTATCCACTTAGGTTTTGTAGGCGCCACGGTAGGCCTCTCGCGCTGGCAGCACGCGCGCTCCGCTCTGTTAAGGCTTTTAATATTTATACTCGCATAGTCAGGCGTTTTTTAACTCATGATTTTGAAATGTTTGCACACTCTGCATTGATTATTCTCATTAAATTGAGGGAGAAAAATAGGTATCAATTTATCAAAGAGAATAATAATATATGTGTGTTTTTTCAAATATTGGTGGTTCCGTGTCAAATTAATGATTTCCAAAGCACCTTAATTTTTTCTTTTACATTTTGTGCTTTTACTGTGCTGCAGCGAGGTGTGCGCGCAACAAACGCTCAAAATTTGACGTTACTTGACTCTAAAAGATCGATGATGGCAAATGGGTTGTTATAACTTAAAGAGTTGCGTGAATGCTTGGTATTTATCCCTCTTTCATTCATTTTTGCAGTTTCTGTCGGCACAACTGCGGTCTCATTGAGATTAATGTGCTTGGAAAAAGGTTTTACAATATTTTTCACGTTTTAAAAATATGAGATGTTTTCAATGATGGACTGTAATAATTATTCGTAAAGCAAAAAATTAAAAAAAAGATAGAAATAAACGCACTATTTGATTTATTCGCCCCGGTAGTAATAAGTCGGCAATCACATAACTCGGTTTGCGACGTCGCAGACTTCCTGTCATACTTTATTTTTAAAACGGAAAACTACTCAACGGCAATTCTTATTTAAACTGCCGTGATTTTTCTTCTCTGTGCGAAGAAAATTCTGCATAAACTTAAAAGGAATGATGTTATTTGTTCACCTTTGAAGAATTAATATAGAGCGGAGATTTTCAGACACCGCAAAACGAGTTATGTGATTTGCAGACTTACACCGTCGATATTGAGGTATATTGCTACATCGAATATATTTTGAAGGATAGAAAGTTAACAATATTTTTTATTTTTTTACAATTTTTTCGGGGTTTTTCTACAGAGGAAGGCTGATCTTTCAGATCAGCCAAAAAAAAATTAGGTGATATTTTTCGTGAAAAATTTGCTTTGTTACCCGCCGTTGCAATTTGGTCATTATTTTTGTGACTACTTGTCCACCGGCTGGCGGAGCATCACAGCCATACTTCGGTCCTTTTATAGTTGTTAGTTGTTTTTTATCGTTTTTTTTTGTGTTGTTTTGGTTCATTTTTTTTATTGTTTATGTTGAACATTTTTTCAGAATCCCCAATAAAAATCATCATCAAAATCCAACTCTCTATTGCGTTAACAATATTTAATTGAATTTGACGAGATTGGACGTCTTTTTTATGGTTGAATTTCAATTTCGCCCTCAGCTGCGTCCGGCAGCAATGGTTGCTTTACGAATATTTTGTGCGTGCTGTGCTGTTCTCTGCTCCTTACATATTTGACTCTTCAATGGCCGTTTAAATGTGCGGAAAGTAGAGCACCTGCTTGGCGGACAACAGAAGGTGAGATTGACGAATCGATTGATCCCTACTTCGCTCGTTTCTCCGACGGATCGCGCTACTTGTCCACAAAATAACGCCTTCACAAGAGTCGAGTATGTAATAGAGTTATAAATATGCACGCCAACAACATATCCGTAACAACAATTGCTGCAGTACGCAGAAGAAGGCCCGATTTTTTCCAGTTGAAATAAAGGGTTATGACGGAAAGTCTGCATGTAACGAAAGGGATGTATATTCCGATCGCACATGAATTCGAACGAAGAATATAAAACGTGAATCACTCGACACAGATTCCAAAAAAAAATTAATATGAAAGCCGATGAGAGATGACTAACTGTAGGAAAACTTGTATTCACTATGGAAATTTCATATTGCGGTATCTCGAAATTAGGATCAGGCCAAAGATTTTGATTTTCTTGTGATTTTAGGTCCCCCCCCACGCGTTCCATCGCCTCACTCCTGCAAAGATTCGTGTGAGCTACTGCAAAGGTGGTGTCAACCGACCCACGTTATTTAGATCATTTACTCCTGGTTTAAAAGCTCGGGGAGTCTCCGAGACCAGTACCATCAATTCTGAGCCTCGAATTACGTAACGATTTGTTCGGGTCATTTCGACTTATTTTTCCCCCCGTCCCAAACTCGAGAGAAACTCGACATGGGGTTACATCGACTCACCTTTGGGGTGTCAAAATCGAAAGTATCTCCGATCCGGCTGTACACCATCTAGGCCGCTGGAAATGATCCGCTGAGTCCGATTTTATCCGTCGGAAAAGTAGAGGCACCCTGTTGAAGGAGAACAGAGGGTGATATTGAAACGAATTCGATTAATTCCATACTTCGCTCGTTCTCTCCGACAGATTGCGCTACTTGTCCACAAAAAACGCCTTCAAAGAGTCGAATATGTAATGAGTTATAATAAGCACGCACAACATATCCATAACAACAATTGCTGCAGACGCAGAGGAAGGCGAATGTCAGTTGAAAAAAAGGGTATGGCAGGAAGTCTGCAGTAAGGAAAATGGTATGTATTCGATCGAAAAATGAATCGAACGAAGATAAAAATGTGAACCAATCGGCACAGATTCCAAGGAAAATGAATAAAAATAGCCGATGAAAAATATGTAGAAAACTTGCCTTCACTATAGAAATTTCATGTTGTGGTATCTCGAATTAGGATCAGCAAAAGATTAGATTTTCTGCGATTTTAAGTCCACGCGTACCATAGACTTACCCCTGCATTAGGTTTCGGTGAGCTATTGCAAAGGGTCCAAAACACACGTTTCTT
>NW_027311873.1:0-10001 GCF_918797505.1 Bemisia tabaci
TAACGTGTTGATTTTTTGCGTATTTTGAGAGCCGAACTCCTGGACAAGCCCGCTTTTACACATTCCAAGGATACAATCACGATATAACACGTTAACAAACTAAGCAAGTAATAAATAAGCGACATAATAATGTATTCAGAAGTAAATTTCAAACTTTCTTGGTGCGATCATCGTGATCTCAAGCGATTTCACGTTTAAATCATACATTCCGTTATCTTAATCTACACATAACTCCTCATTCAAGAGATTCACTGTTCTTGTTTGACGAGACAGAAAGAGCATCTAATGCCCTTTGAGATGATAACAATGCAATCCTAAGACGAGAATGGATCGTCAATAAAATTTTCACCGTCACTAATTTTCCAAGCATTTCCCGAAAACACTTGACAGACTTTCCTCAAAGAGTTCGGGAAAAGCAGAGTATAGCCTTCGGTATCGGAATGATAACTATGCAGTCCCAAGACGGTTGCGTCTGAATGAAACTTATTCCCTTAGAGAGCAAGCACGATTCGGATACCACGTTCCCTCTGTCTATTCACTGCAATGTTCCTCCTCCGGTCTCTTTTGCTTCGAGTCTCCTCTCCACGACCACGCTCCGTCTCTCAGCCGTGCTAGAGACGAACACCGAGAGAGCATCAAAATTATGCAAAATTACCTATTAGCATGGAATTAGCACACTGGAAAAAAAACACATTGGATCTAGAGTCCAGACTCTTGAAAACATTGACAAGAAAAAATACTCTTGATTCAATCGGATTTTTGCTTGAATCAAAACGAAATCCGCTTAAATTAAGAGGCTTGGTTCTTTATTTAAGCTAGATGCTGATTGAATCAAGAGTACTTTTTCTTGTCAATGTTTTTAAGAGTCTGGACTCTAGATCCAATGTGATTTTTTCCGGTGTGACATGAAACGTAAGAACGAAATGAAAGATCGGAAATTCCAGTGAAATATTTCATGAAATTTCTCGAGGCTGTGAAATATTTCATATTTTTCAGGAACCATAGTATGCAACCCGCACTCAAACACACAAAAATAGAAGAAAGTCACACGTTTTACATTTTACGAGACATGAAAAGGAACCGGTATTCTTCAATATCTTTCATAAATTTCTGAAACTTCATGAAATATTTCACGTGAAATTTCAAGATTTTATTTTTCATGAAATTTTGCCACCCTGCCTATTAGATTCTTTCCTATTAGATGGCTAAGCCAGCCAATTAGCATTCCATTGCATTTTCATGTAAATTCGTATTCAATCAAAAGAAAATCTGGCAACGTCAACATTTTCATACGGTGTTCCCCCGCTGCATCTACGGCGTACCCGGTGAAAAGTTCGCTCCACTGACACTTACGCGTAACTGACACGTAACTATAGTTCGACGTGAGACCCGGAATGCATGTGGTTAAATGGACGACAGAGCTCTCCTCAAAAATCAGTTAGGCGGCTTTCTCAGCTCAGCTCGGAGCAGTGCAGTTACGCGAGGGAGCATCAGCTAATTAGGCCGGAAACTCGGAGAAACTTGGCCGGGAAAAAACCATGGCGACCCTGAAAATTAAGCGCGCGGGACGCAACGCTCGGCTTGAGAAGGGCGCGTGAAGTTGGCGAGTTAGAGTAGGAACAAAATATAATTAAAAACTATAAGTCAGCGCCTGAAAGACGGATGGTGAGCACTGTTGCAATTTTTCATGAAAAATAAAATAATTTCATGTGAAATATTCCACGAAATTTCAGCAAGATATGAAAAACATTTTTCGAAATTAAATGCAAAATTAGTTGAAAGGCGACTAGTTTTTGCTATTTGGTGTTTTAAAAGCGTGTTTCATATCCAGCTCCTGGAAAAATGTTAAATATTTTTCACACCTTTGTGAAATTTCACGAAATATTTCACGGAAATTTTAATAATTTCATATTTTCCATTTCATCCCTGCAACCCTATGGTGAAGTCTGTGTTGCCGTGCAGATACTCCCATGATTGAACGTCAGATTGGAATGTGCGTTTAACAACGAGGGGAAATTATTCCTGATTCATAGTTGCTTCACTCATTTCATTTTCATTCATTATTCTTTCGCACAGAGAACATTGAGAAAGAAATTGGATCATATTAGAGTACCTACATAGACAGAGTACGGACATGTCGAAATATGGAGGTCTTGAGGCCAAAAGGGCAGCCAACCTTCTCGCACAAATCTCCAAATCTCTGCCAATCTCCAAACTCAAATATCAAAATAATGTGGCCAAGAATGTTCATAAACGAGCGTTCTTCCGCAAAAATGAGTAAAATGTAGTAACCAAATCAAATGCATGCTTTACAAATGACGGGTCGTAACTACTATAATAATAAATCATTTTGGATAGATTGAAGACATGGGTTGGCTGCCTTTTGGGACCCTAAAAGCTCCTTAACCCAGCCTCAAAATAACCGCCATGTCCATGACCTCTCATTATTATATGTAGGTGCTCCAATGGAGATGTTGCATTTGTGAGGAATTTGCGATTTGACTGTTGATTCCTGTTTAAAATTTCGCGAGAAACACGTTGTGGCCACTGGTTTTCTCTGAAATTAACTACCAAGCTCAAGAAAAGCTCTCAAGTTGAGGCCAAAACGGAGGGGATATCCCACGCTATTCTGAGAGTCCACCTCTACATCAAAACAAACTCACCATGCAAAGATAGGGAGCAAATACATTGACAGGGCTGCCCCGCTGCCACTTCATTTGGGGACTCTAAAACTGAAAACATGGCATCACTGCTAATGTATTTGCTCCCTATCTGTGCATGGAGAGTTTGTTTTGATGTACAAATGGACTCTGGATAGCGTGGGATATCCCCTCTATTTTGGCCTCAACTTGAGAGCTTTTTTTGAGCTTGGGAGATGATTTCAGAGAAAACAGGTAGCACCATCGTGTTTCTCGTGAACTTTTACATAAGAATTAACAGTCAAATCGCAAATTCCTCACACATGCAACATCTCCATTATATTCGTCAATTCATACAACCGAACTCTCGAACCGTATCCTTGACTCGTGCATGTAACCCAGTTTTTTCTATAATGAGACACCAGACAAGTTGCAAATTTGAGTATGATGATACATGCTTCCTAAAAAAAAACCACAATCTGCGCTAAAAATATTATTGAAAGCAACACCAATCCAAGATTTCAACGTTTTTCAATGCATAAATTCAAACTTGTCGCTCATAGAAAAAATCAATGATGTAATTGAGTTAAATCGCACATTAAAAGTTACAGTATCTGCAATGAGAAAACATGACAGCATTCATCTCGACGCTTCAACTAAGCTATTGCAATTTTTTAACTCTTTCGAGAGCGCAGGGTGGGAATCATTTTCTTATGCTTTTTCTAAGTATCAATTAGCCCGCTAGCCAAGCCATAATGTCGACACAGATAGATATTCCTGTCAACCTAAATATCTTACATTTGGCTCCCTTTTTTTGCTGGTGACTTGGCAACTGATAGGGGAAAACTTTGAGTTAGAAGCCAAGTTGAGGATCTAAGCCAATAATGGCACTACGTTGACTCCGATGTTGCCGTTTTGCTGAAAAACCTCCAAAACATCCGAGCATAAGAAATTACAATCAAAAAATTAGAACGAAGGCTGGCAACGTCAAGCTATGGCCACGCGGAAAAACTTTTCAATTGCTCGTCGCCCAGGTCGATTTAACCTTCTGAAGTTAAGTCGACAGGAGGTGAATTAACTGTCAATTGATACCCTGCAGTAGGTAAACCGATTATATACGAAGAAATGGCGTGAAACGATTAAACCGGGATGATCCTTCAGGAAATTGCATGTAATCTGACTTGCGCGAATAGAAACTTTTTTGTTCGGTTTTCCACACATAATTAGGTATAATATGACAGACTGATATAGAGAATTTGCAGGTATCTGAAATTTGATGAATTTCCTGTTTAAGTGGAAACTACTGAGTGAACTGAACTCGAGGATAACCTTTGTTCATGAATTGAACAATTATTGGAGAGGATATGACAAAATGATCTAATCTGCTAAAATACTTGCGTTTAAATGAGAAATGCCGCCAGATGACGTCACTAGCCGGTGCTTTTCCTCACTTTTAAATTTTTTTGAATATTATTTCTCATATCAGAAAAAATTATAGAAAATACTGTAAAATCAGCCCTTTAAGCACTTTCAAATAAGCAATAAGAAAATTGCGTGAAAATTCTCCGTTTAATTGATTAATTGATTTTCTGCAGAAAGACGGGTTTCCTTGCAAAAAGTCGGCGTCAAGGCCCCGATACACCTTCGAGTTACAAGCGCTTGTTGAAGGTGAAACACTGTGACGCAAAGTTCTCTTCCGCACTGAAAAAAAATTCTCGGCGATTTTACCAAGGTCCGTTGGTACCTTTACCATCTCACTTTTTTTACCAGTTCTTGGTAATTTGACAAAGACAGACTGGTAAGCTTACCTAAAAACCGGTATTTTTACTGTATTTTTTAGGTAAGAATACCACATTTATTGGTAATCAATGCCCGGTAACTTTGCCATTTTATCTCAGTAATTCTACCACAGACGATAAAAATAATATTGACATTTTTACCAAGGTCCAGTAAAATTACCGAGAAAGTTCAATAATTTTACCGAGATTTCTCGGTAAAATTACCAATTCCATGAATGGTAATTTTACCAAGAAAAAACTGGGATCAAATAGAACCCTGAATTCTTGGTAATTTTACCCTTTTCTTAGTAAGTACACCGAGATAACTCGCGGGTGTATCTGATGGTTTACCTCGATTCCTATTGGTGGTTCACTTTCAACAAGCGCTTGTAACTCGCGCGTGTATCTGCCGCTTTACTCGAGACCAAAACGAGGCAACGGTGAAAATACTTAGCGGAGAAATGCAGAGAGAACGCGTAAACTTGAAAAGTGTAGCGTCGGGATAGGACAATTTAACCCCGTTCTTGAAATAAGGGGAAGAAAACACGGTATAATGGTTATTATACGTGGGAAAGAGCGGTGAAAAATTGAGGCGGTATTAATCATAGCTCAAAACTCGCGCATTTGAATAAGCATCGGCGGGGCGCTCGCAAAGCGTCGATTAGAAGCGGCGATGACAAGAGCGAGAGAACGAGAGAGATTGAGAACGCCGCCAGGGTTGCAGGGTTGAGCTCGTTAAATGGAAAATAATGAGAAATATTGGCAATTTCCGTGAAATATTTTTGAAATTTCACTAGGCTTTGAAATACTTTATATTTTTCAGAGGCTATAGGGTATGCACACTGAAGAAAACTTCTCGGCGTTTCTACCAAGGTCCGTTGGTACCTTTACCATCTCACTTTTTTTACCAAATATTGGTAACTTTACCAAGAAAGACTGGTAAGCTTACCTAAAAACCGGTATTCTTACTGTTTTTTTCAGGTTAGAATACCACTTTTTTTGGTAATCAAGTCCCGGTAACTTTGCCATTTTATTTCGGTAATTCTACCTCAGTCGATAAAAAATATTGACGTTTTTACCAAGGTCCAGTAAAATTACCGAGATTTATCGGTATAATCACCAATTCCATAAATGGTAATTTTACCAAGAAAAAACTGGGATCAAATAGAACCCTGGATTCTTGGTAATTTTACTCTTTTCTTGGTAAATACACCGAGATTTTTTTTTTCCAGTGCAACCCGCACTAAATCACACATGAACAGAAGAAAGTCACAATGTTTGCATTTTGCAAAACATGAGAAGGAACCGGTGTTTTTCAATATCCTTCATAAATATCTGAAAATTCATGAAATATTTCACGTGAAATGTCAAGATTTTATATTTCATGAAAAATTGCAACCCTGCAGGGTTGTCGATTTTCAGAAACCACGCGTCCAAAGAATTTTCCCTTAGATCCAGTATGCAGCCATGTTACCGAGGAGAGCGGAGTATCACGGCCGTGTCGAAGAGAGCAGTAAGTGCAAAAATGAAGTTTTGAGAAAACGGAGCTCAAAAGCGTCTGACCGGAAAAATTTATTGAAAAAGCCTCCGATCATTGTCAAATTGCCCCTATTCATCCGAAAAACTCCTCGAAATCGTTTGAATGATTGAAATCTACTGATTTTATTTCAATTACATAAAAAGGGTATTATTCATTTTCATGTTAGGCTAGTGTTAGGCAAGACAGCCGTAAGTGCTATCTTAAGTAAAGTTATGCAAAAATTAAGTCAAATGCATGCATCACAAACGAGGGATCGTAACAATTGTGATAACAAATCACTCCGGATAATTTGAGTTCATTGGTCGGGTGTCTTTTTTAGATCCTAGTTTTAAGATCCTACTTATAGAAAAATAAGTTTGAAGTTACATAACTCCATGCGACTTATTTTATAAGAAAGAACTTCGAGTCATATTTTGACACAATGAACATTTTTTTGCAGATTTAATCAATTTGATGGGAGACATTCTCTTAAATAAAATCAAAGCTGTGCTAGTTTTTCTCCCTTTTTTTTGTTTCCCTTTTGTTTCGGCAAATTTCAGTGAGTCCTCTTTTCACAAAAAACGACTGCTTGTACTGTCGTGATAAGTAAAATAAGAGCAGTAATCTGAAACATATCAATCTAGACTCGGGTTTTTTTTTTCTCGTTTCACTATCGTTTGGCTTTCAACATAACAAACTATTTCAAAGGCTGTAGATATTTTTCGCACGAGTGAACCCAAATGCGTAGGATTTCAACCAATGCGGTGCAATAAATGTTTGTGACCAAATCCGTGAACCGAATAACTTCACAAAGCTGGAGACGATCATCGAAGCAACACTAACCCTCCGAATTTATTATCAATCCTGTGGACACATCCCGATCAAAATGTGGGTCGTATTCATAGCAGTTCCTAAAATAGGTCCTTTCCTTGGTAGGCTAGATTTGGTTTTACAATGTGATTTAAGGGAGTTTTCTAGAGTAGCCCCTCAACGTAGCAACATAAAAAGGACAATTTTCGCGGATCGAATTAGGAGTGAAATTCAGGCATTATACTACTGAAAAAAAAAGGATTTGGTAGAATTTACCATTCTCCTACCTTCATTGGTAAATTCTACCCATCTTCCAAGTCGATTCTTCTGGCCAGATGAAATGGTTTTACCTGTACAAGTTGTATAGGTAAGCATTTGCTTTTCCTCTGGCAGAATTGACTCCTAAATTGGCGCTGTCGGTGAAATCCAGCGTGAAGGAAGGGTACAACATACTTACCCAATTTTTTTTCATCAGTGCGTACCTAAAAGAAATGGGTTCTAATAAGGGGATTTCCAATGAATTGCAACAGCCAAAAAATACAAAAAAACAAGAAAGAAAAGGTAACTATGAAGTTCTGTCATTTTTAAGGTAGGTACCATACGTACCCTAAAGTTATGTCAAAACCACCAGATATTTATTCCATCCGCATTTCATACTTGTATGTCCGTGGCAAGTCAATTGTAATCTCTTGCAAGTATTCCATTTCCCAAAGTCGTGCTAACTTGAATTATACTCGAGGTAGACAAAAATGTCCATGTTTATGATGATATTTTGAGGGCTTCCCTGAATCATCCTTATGATTGCAATGTAAATCAAATAGGGCATCCTAAGGAAATGAGCTGTTTCAGGAACGACTATGAATACGACCCCTGATCGCAGTGTAAATCATAAGGAGAGGAGCTGTTTAAGCAACTACCATGAATACGATCCTTAGCGGCGTTGACATATAGTTACGTTCTTTCACCCTACACTGGAAAAAAAAGAATCTTAAATTTGCCGCCAAGGAGTATTTCTTCTTAAATCAAGAATTTTGCTGGTTAATATAAGCTACGTTTTTGCTTAACCCAAGCATTACTTTTCTTGAATCAAGAAAAAGTCAGCTTAAAGCAAGATAAAGAAAATTCTTGGCGGCAAATTCAAGAATTATCATGCTTGATCCAAGCTACTTTTTTTTTCAGTGTACGGCCTTGTCTCCACGGGACGTTTTCATGGGATTTTTCCCAAGTTTGAATCGCAGGAGTGAAACTTCTGGGATTTTTCCCAGTTACCGTCTCCACGGGACGGGGCTCTTTGTAGTCCTGCGACTAATTTGCGCGAGAAGATAAATTAGTTATAGTCGAGTATTTGACCGGGATTAAAATAATAATTGCACACAATTGACAATTAGACACATTTTTTAACTAAACAAACATGAACAATGTAGTAATGAATAAAATATCGCAAAATTCGTTTTCACTTCTTCTTCTTCTCTCAGTGGGTCCTAGGGGTACAAGTACCATACTTGGTACTGGGAAAATATTGATTAACTCAATATTTTTCCCAACTTCGTAAGTGGGATTTTTCCCTGGGACAAATCTCGCGAAACGGCTCGTGGAGACAAGGCCTAAGAGGCGGGCGTGAGAAAAGACTAAAACGCAGTAATGGAGATTTAGAGTCAAATAAGTCCCATTTTGAGAGTTTGGTTGCGCGGACACCACGCTGTAGCACAGTAAAAGCACAAAATATTAAAGAAAAAATTAACGTTCTTAGGAGATCATAAAGTTTGATACGAAACTACCTTAATATTTATAGAACACACATCATACCTTTTATACATATCTCTTCCCATCAATTTAAATGAGAATAATCCATGCAGAGTGTGCAAACATTTCAAAATCATGAATTGAGAAACGTTGACATCGCGAGTTTAAATATTCGAGCCGTACGTAGAGCGGAGCGGCACGCGCACTGGCTCCTACAAACCTAACATGGATACTTCACGCATTGCGCGATGCGTGAAGTATCCACTTAGGTTTGTAGGAGCCAGCGCACGTTTTGCGCAATGCTTGAGGTATCCCTGTTAGGTTTGTAGGCGCCAATGCGCGTGTTACGCTGATCGCTCTCGCCTGCTACGGCGCGGCGCTTCAAGCAACTACTCCACAATAGAGGTGTTGCACAGTATCGCGTGGACGTAAACTACCAGAAAAAACAGGTGCGCAGACGAAAAATCGTTGACGAAATGTTTTATAACCCTAGGAACAAATGGGTTGAAAATTTCTGAAAATATCAACCATACTTTTTCAACACTAAAAACGTTAGAAAAAATGTTGAAAAACTCATGAAAAGTAGTAAACTTATTTAATATTTTTAAAAGTAAATTCAGCAAATAATTAAATTTTAATTAAAAAAATAGCCGATAAGCGTTTCCTGAAACGAAGGCTAGGAGCCCTGTTTTTCCAGCTCACATCCGGCAATGCGTCTCAATCCTCTCGTTAAAGTTCTAGGAGGACGCCGCACAGTGGAGCGAACCATCGTGAAAGGTCGGACAAGAAATTTCTGACAACATTTTTCGATTTTCGGGTATACTTTGCCAAAGTTTAAAGTTTAAGAGCAACATATTATAGAAATTCATACGATAAAAACGATGGAACCACCACTATAAAACCTCGACGTCATATGGACCGCATCTAGCGGAAAGGAACCAGGCCACATCAGCTATTGCCAAATTTAACGGAGCATGTCAATTTTTTACAAGAGAACGTTATTTGTCCAGACTCTTGAAACTATTGACAGGAAAAAAATTCTCTTGATTCTATCGGATTTTAGCTTGAATCAAAAGGAAATTTGCTTGAATGAAGAGGCTTGGTCCTTGATTTAAGCTAGATTCTGATTGAATCAAGAGTATTTTTTCTTGTCGATGTTTTTAAGAGTCTAGATTCTAGATCCAATGTGTTTTTGTTTTTTTTCCAGTGCTCCGTAAGGCCCTATATTACGAACAAAATTCAACGTTTATTTTCAAATTCTACATACTTATTTTTGACTTTGTATTTTTAAATATCTTAAAAATATCGACAAAAAAAGTACTCTTGATTCAATCAGAATCTAGCTTAAATCAAGAACCAAGCCTCTTAATTTAAGCGGATTTCGTTTTGATTCAAGCAAAAATCCGATTGAATCAAGAGTATTTTGTCTTGTCGATGTTTTTAAGAGTCTGGACTCTAGATCCAATGTGTTTTATTTTCCAGCAAATGAAGGCGATTTAACAAATTTTCCCT
>NC_006279.1:0-15322 GCF_918797505.1 Bemisia tabaci
ATGAAAGTTTGAACTTTTTCAACAAATCATAAAGATATTGGTGTTTTATATTTTATTTTTGGCGTTTGGAGAGGATTAATTGGAACTTCTTTTAGTATAGTTATCCGTTCTGAACTTATGACTGGTGGATCTTTTTTATTAAATGATCATTTATATAATGTTGTTGTTACTTCTCATGCTTTCATTATAATTTTTTTTATAACTATACCTTTAGTTATTGGTGGCTTTGGTAATTGACTAGTTCCTTTAATAATTGGTGCTCCTGATATAGCTTTTCCTCGTATAAACAACTTAAGTTTCTGACTACTTGTTCCTTCATTAATTTTTATGTTAGTTAGAATGCTTGTTAGGGTGGGGGCTGGTACTGGTTGGACTGTGTACCCTCCTTTGTCTTTAAGATTAACACACGGGGGATTATCAGTTGATTTATTGATTTTTTCTTTACATATTGCAGGTATTTCATCTATTTTAGGTTCAGTAAACTTTATTGTTACTATCTTTAACATACGAGTTCTTGGTATAAATTTTGAATATGTGAGATTATTTGTTTGGTCAGTATTAATTACGGTGTTTCTATTATTAATTTCACTTCCCGTTCTTGCGGGAGCTATCACGATATTACTGATAGATCGAAATTTTAATAGATCTTTTTATGATCCTCTGGGGGGAGGGGACCCTATCTTATATCAGCACTTGTTCTGATTTTTTGGTCATCCAGAAGTTTATGTACTTATTTTACCAGGTTTTGGTATTATCTCTCATTTAATTAGAAGTGAGGCTGGAAAATTAGAAGTATTTGGTAGCCTGGGTATAATTTATGCCATGATAACTATTGGTATCTTGGGATTTATTGTTTGGGGACATCACATGTTTACTGTTGGAATAGATGTTGACACTCGGGCTTATTTTACTTCAGCTACTATAGTTATTGCTGTTCCGACGGGAATTAAAATCTTTAGGTGGCTTGCTACTCTAGGTGGAATAAAGTCTAATAAGTTTAGACCCCTAGTTCTCTGATTTACAGGATTTCTATTTTTATTTACTATGGGTGGATTAACTGGAATTATTCTTGGTAATTCTTCGGTAGATGTGTGTCTTCATGATACTTATTTTGTTGTTGCTCATTTTCATTATGTTTTATCTATAGGAATTATCTTTGCTATTATAGGCGGAGTAATTTATTGATTTCCTTTAATTTTAGGTCTAACTTTAAACAATTATAACCTGGTGTCTCAATTTTATATAATATTTGTGGGAGTAAACCTGACATTTTTTCCACAGCATTTTCTTGGTTTAAGTGGAATACCTCGTCGGTATTCTGACTACCCTGATTGTTATTTACTATGAAATAAAATTTCCTCTGGGGGGAGGGTCTTAAGTGTTATTTCTGTTATTTATTTTTTATTTATTATTTTAGAGTCTTTTCTTCTCTTACGGCCGGTTAGGTTTAAACTTGGTGTAAGCAGGCATTTAGAGTGGAAAATCAATAAGCCAGTTCTTAATCATAGTTTTAAAGAGGTGTGTTTAATTTTTTTTTTCTAATGTGGCAGAAAGTGCAGTAAATTTAAGATTTATAAAAAAGGCTTATAATTCTTCTTTAGAAATAAGAATGTGGGGTGGAGTTAGATTTCAAAATAGTGCTAGTTTTACAATAGAACAGATAACATTTTTTTACGATTTTTCGTTTTTAACTATTTTATTAATTTTAGTGTTTGTAGTATACATAATGAGCTATTTAGCTTGTGAATCTTTAATTAAATGCTATGATTTAGATAACCAAATTATGGAGTCTTTTTGGACAATTTTACCTTTGGTTATTCTTGTTTTCCTAGCGTTTCCCTCTATCCGAATTTTATATCTAATAGATGAAGTAAAAAATCCCATATTAACATGTAAAGTTTTAGGCCATCAATGGTTTTGAAGTTATGAATATAGAGATTTTAACAGTTTTGAATTTGATTCTTACATAGTTTTTAACTTAATACGGCTATTAGAGGTTGATAACTGCTTTGTTATTCCTCTTGGATTAAAAGTGCGGCTGTTAGTTTCGTCTGTAGATGTTCTTCATTCTTGGACGGTTCCTGCATTTGGGGTAAAGGTTGATTCTGTTCCTGGTCGGCTTAATCAGTTAAATTTTACAGCTAATCGGCTAGGTATTTATTTTGGTCAATGCTCAGAAATTTGTGGAGTTAATCACAGATTTATACCCATCGTGGTGGAAGTTATCTTAAATCAAAGATTTTCTGTTTGGTTGGAAAATTCAAGATCATTAAAAAGCTTAAAGTAAGTGTTGATCTTTTAAATCAATTATGGTAATGTCGTCTATCTTTAATGGAAATTTAGTTAAGTTTTATTCCACAGATGGGGCCGTTATATTGATTTTATTTAATACTTATGTTTTGGTTAAGATGATTTTCTATTTCAGTTAGACTTTTTTACTGATTTAATCCAAGGGTTTTAATAATACACAATTCTTCTTCTTTTTTTTTTTTTTTTTTTTACTATGGTATCAATGATTTATTTACTACTAACATAAATACTACAGTTATTTTGGTTAACTCAAAATTTTTTTATTTCTATGATTTTTAGCCTTTTCGAGATTTATGATCCACACACTTTTTTTTTTAATCTAAGTTTTAACTGATTTCCTATTCTCTTGATTTTATTGTTTAGTATGTCTGATTTTTGGTGTTTAATTCCTTCTGTTGTTTATTTATACACTTCTTTCTTAGGATTTTTAACTAAGGAGTTTGTTAATTTTTATCTTTATAACAAAATAATTATTAGGGTATTTTTATTTATTTCCTTATTTTTGTTTTTATTATTTACTAATATCTTAGGATTAATTCCTTACGTTTTTTCTTGTTCATCACATTTTGTGTTTTCTATTAGATTTGGATTTCCTTTCTGAATCTCTTTTATCTTCTTGGGTTGGTTTAATTTTAATAGAAAGTCTTTTTCTCACTTAGTCCCCCTGGGTACTCCATTAATCTTAATTTCTTTTATGGTTGTAATTGAGACTATTAGAGCTCTGATTCGGCCTTGGTCTCTAAGAATTCGACTAATATCTAACATGATTTCTGGCCATTTATTAATAATTCTTTTAGGAAATTGTGGATTTTATATATTTTTAATTCAGATAGTTCTATTTCTTTTTGAATTTTTTGTCTGTTTTATCCAAGCCTTTGTATTTTCTGTCCTACTAACCCTTTATTCTAGTGAAATTTAATTTATGTCTTAAGCCACTAAATTTTATTTTATTTAGTCCAAAACCTTAGTAAAATTATCTACTATAATATAGTTAGAAGCTATATTTCAGAAGGTTTAATGGTTAAAATTATTAAATTTTTTTTATTTCTATACTGAAAAGATAGTGTTTTTATTAAACTAAATAATTGTTTTAAAATTTTTATAATTATCTTAATAGCTTCAGTATTACGCTCTACAATTTAAGCTATTAAAACAAATCAAAATGATTATTAAAATAAATATGAGTAGAGTTGTAGCCTTTAAGTTTATTTTACCAATCTTAAATATTAACTTTGTTGCTAAATAAATAAATTTAATTAGGGTTTTTACTTGGTTAGTTATAGCTCCCTTTTCATTCGTTTTTAGTATAACAACTCCTTGATTTATAAAGTTTATTTTGGTTATTAAGTTTAAATTTTTTATAAATCATATATATCTTATTATTTGTTTTACGCTTGTGTTGGGTTTATTAATTTTAAATCTTTTATCAACTTTTATTATTTTTATTATGGTTAAAATTATGACTGGGGCAATTAATTTTTCTGTAATAGATAAGTACACAATGTTTATATTTAATTCTATTAACCATGATAATTTATTGCCTAAAAGTATAGATGGGATTAGAAGTAAAACTTTTCTTATTTTTTGGTTATATGTTTCTTTCTTTATCTTTATATTTAAAGATATTTTGTTCAAATTAATAATTATCATCATTTTTAACGAGTAACTTGAAGTTACTATTATTAATGTAATAAAAATTAAAGTTAGAGGTCTATTAATTGATCTAATTATCATCATCTCCATAATGATTTCTTTTGAGTAAAATCTAGATACAAAGGGGAGAGCACATAAAATTATCCTTGCTACATTGAAAGAAATATTTGTTACCATTATATATGATCTAGTTGAAGATAGTTTTCGTAGATCTTGTGTATTACTTACATAAATAAAAGTACTTCTACATAGAAAAATTAGAGCTTTAAAAGTTGCATGTACAATTATATGAAAAAAAGCCAATGAATATAGGTTTGCTGAAATAGAAATAAATATAATTCTGATTTGACTTAGAGTAGATAGGGCTACAAGCTTTTTTATATCTATTTCTATTAACGAATTTAGGCTAGCTATTATTAATGTTATTATGGCTACTGTTAAAATAATGGGATTTATCCCTGTCCTAAGTATGGATGATTTAAATCGAATTGTTAGGTATACCCCTGCTGTAACTAGTGTTGAAGAATGAACAAGGGCTGAAACTGGGGTGGGGGCTGCTATGGCTTCTGTCAATCAGGATGAAAATGGCATTTGAGCTCTTTTAGAAAATGTACTGATTGATAGAAATCTGATTCATACTATTCTATGATTTAAGTATTCTGTTGATAAAAATATTCATGAAGCTGAATCTATTAGGATTATTATTGTTAACAATAAAGTAATATCTCCAACTCGATTTATTATCATAGTATAAAAACTTCTTATCACTGATTTCTTATTTTGGTAGTATATAATTAAGACAAAAGAGGTTATTCCCAGTCCTTCTCATCTTATAACTAATGATATCATATTTGGTCTTAGAATTATTATTAACATAGAAATTATAAATGTAACTAAGATTTTTGCAAATATTTTTTTTTTTTTTTCAATATAAAACCTTGAATATATTAAAATTCTAGTTGTTACTATTATTACTGTGAGAACAAATGCTGAGGATCTTTCATCTAGTAAAAAGAATATGCTTACTTCTCTTCTTTTTATTGATATTATTTTTCACTCAATTATAATGGTTAAGCTTTTTCTAAAAATCATTATATTGACGGGAACTAATATAATGGAAGCTAAAATTATAAATAAAGTATAGTTTTTGATAATCTAAAAACCTATAATTAAAGTTATCTTTAATTTCACATATTAATGTTTTTATAAACTACTTAGATTTAGATAATTAATAAGTCTGGGTTAATTGAAATTATGATTATGGGAATAATCAATATAGAAGTAGTATTTATATTTTTTGAATTGAAAATTTTAACTGTGTTAGTTGATTTTTTTAATATCCCATGGGTAATAATATAAAATATAAAAATCCTATATAATGATCTTGAAAACATGATCGTTGTTATAGTGACAACAACTGTTGATCTTGTTCCAGATCAGTTTATAATTGATTTAAGTGAGAAAAGTTCACCTATAAAATTGATCGAGGGGGGTATTGGGGAATTTCTTATACACATAAAAAATCATATCATTATTGCTGATGGATTTATTGAAAATATCCTCTTATTAATAATGATTCTTCGAGACTTAGAATTTTTATATATAATATTTGCTATATAAAATAATCCTGCTGAACATGTCCCATGTCCAATTATAATATATATACCTCCTAATATACTTTTCGACTTGTCTAATGTAATTGTTGCAAACACTAATGTTATGTGAACCACTGATGAGTAAGCAATTATTGTTTTCAAGTCGGTTTGTATAAAGCAAATTATTCTTAAATAAAGAGCTGTTCATAGACTAAATGATAAAATAATTCATTCTAATTTGTTGTTTATTTCTGAATTGGTAGAGGTTATTCGGATCAATCCATATGATCCTAGTTTAAGAAGGATCGATGCTAAAATTATTGATCCCTGAACTGGTGATTCTACGTGAACTTTGGGTAGTCATATATGTAAAAACATTGTGGGTATTTTTATTATAAAAACCAGTATTAATCTTAGATATTCTCATTTATTCATCTCTATATATTGGATATTTCATAATCTTAAGTTGGTTCTATTATTTATCATAGTAGTGATAAAAGGTAGTGAAGTTATAACTGTTATTATAACTATGAATAAAGCAGCTTCAACTCGTTCTGGCTGGTAACCTCATGTTATAATAATCATGAGTACAACAATTATAGATATTTCAAATATTAAGTAGAATATCATTAAATTTCATCTGTAAAAGGTTATTATCAATAGAATTAACATTATAAATACTGATTTATTGTAAATTTTGGGTTGGTTAATTTTACTAAAAATTAAAACAAAACCAATTCAGAGCGATAAATTAAAAGTTCAAAATGATAGTTCATCTCCTCATATAAAATAACTGATTTTACTTACTTCCTGTTTTTGTATATTTAAATTGAATATTAGTATAACAAGTGAGTAGTTGATAATTAATTGCTTTGTTTTTGGTACCATAATCATTATCATAATAACTATAAAAAATTTTATAATTTTAACACTGTTGAAGATTTTAAAAAATCGTTTCCATGAGTTCGAATTATTCTAACCAAAATAGATAGTCCAAGTACTCTTTCTGTAATTAATAGAATTATAAAGTATAAAACATTGTGATTCTCTAAAGTTATCCTTTTAACAAAAATTATTATCAGAATGATTACTATGATAGAAATATATTCAATAATAATTAATCTATTAATAATGTGTATCTTGGAAATTAGGTAAACTATTACTATTAATATAATAGGTGTAATTATTTCTTCTATTATCATAATTTTAATAGTTTATCAAAAATATTGATTTTGTAATTCAATGAGATCTGGCTAGATTTAAAGTATCAGTAAAAATATAATTATTTCTAATTTCCAAGATTAGTATTTTATTTTTAAATTATTTACTGATTGAAAGCACTGACTTTTTTGATTTTATTTATAATGTTTGATCCATTAATTTTAATTTTGTTTTTCATGGTTTGTCTCGGTTTCTCTAGAATTTTTCTTGTATTTATTATAAATTGCTATTATTATAGATTTATGTTATTTATACTGTTTATAAGAGGTATTGTAGTTCTTTTAGGTTATATGTGTGGTGTAATTGTTATCGAAAAAGTTAGTAGAGTATATAAATTTTATGTAAGCTTTCTTTGGATTTTAATTTTGGCTAGTTTATTTAGGCAAATTGTTAAACCTGATTTTATTTACTTTTCTATTTTTTCTTCAACTTTTAAAATTAATTATTATGAATTTTACTTTCTTTTTAAATTTATGGCATTCCCCTTTAGTGTATTTTCATTTTTTATTATCTTTTATCTTTTACTTTTTTTAGTAATTATTTATGATATTGTTAAAAAATGTAGGGGGCCTTTACGAATAAAAATTTAAATGTATAACTATAAGCTTTTTCGTAAGTCTAAATTAAGTCAAATTAATAATTTTGTTGTAGATCTTGGTTCACCTTCTAATATCTCTTACTTTTGAAATTTTGGGTCTTTGTTGGGTCTTTCTATGTTAATTCAGTTTGTGACAGGATTATTTTTAACCTTTCATTATGCAGCTAATGTAAGGGTTGCTTTTGATAGAGTAATCCATATTATACGGGATGTTAATAGTGGGTGATTTATTCGTTATAGTCACATCAATGGAGCTTCTTTTTTTTTTATTTTTGTGTATATTCATATTGGACGTGGAATTTTTTACTTTTCTTTTAAGAAGTCAATAGTTTGATTAAGAGGAATTTTTATTTTATTATTTTTAATAATGGTTGCTTTTATAGGGTACATTTTACCTTGGGGTCAGATATCTTTTTGGGGAGCTACAGTTATCACTAACTTAATTTCATCTATTCCTAGATTGGGGGAAACTATTGTCTATTGAATCTGGGGTGGGTTTTCTGTTAGAAATTCCACCCTTAATCGGTTTTTTTCATTTCATTTTGTTTTTCCATTTTTAATTATATTTTTAATTTTAATACATTTGATTTTTCTTCACACCCATGGATCTAATAATCCTCTAGGCGTAGTCGGATCTTATGATAAAATCTGGTTTTATCCTTACTTTGTAGTTAAGGATTGTCTTGGATTTTTTTTTTTTTTAATTCTATACCTATTTTTGATTTGTTTTTTTCCCTTAATTTTAGTTGATTCAGAAAATTTTATTATAGCTAACTCACTTGTTACCCCTCTCCACATTCAACCTGAGTGATATTATTTATTTTCTTATGCGATTCTGCGGTCTATCCCCAACAAGCTGGGTGGGGTTGTGGCTTTATTTATATCAATTCTTATACTTTCAGTGTTTATGATCTGTAAAAGAAAATTCAATAGATTAACTTACTATCCAATTATTGATCTTGTTTACTATCTTTTTGTGGTTTCAGTCATTCTACTTATGTGGATTGGTGCTAATCAAGTTGAATATCCTTTTTATTTTCTAGGTCAGGCATTGTCTCTCTTTTTTTTTTTTTTTTTTTATATTTATATTTATATAGTAAGTTTTTGAGATTTATTACTTGATTAAAGATCAATAGTTTTAATGTTTTGAAAGCATTAGCTAGACTGGTGAGTCTTTGATCTTGTTTTAAATTTTTTAGTCTACAAAATTTTTATGGGGAACGAAATAGATAACATTATTGCTGTTATGGGTAAAATTTGAATTCAGTTAAACTTTATAAGTTTATCATAACGGAAACGTGGTAATGTCGTTCGGGTTCAGATAAATACAAAAGAAATAACTAAATAAACTACATAAAATCTTGGATTAACGGGTGTTAGATTTGTAAATATACAAGTAGTTAATAATCTTATAATTAAAATACTGCAATATTCTGAAAGAAACAATATTATAAATCTAGTTCTTCTGTATTCAATATTAAATCCTGAAATTAACTCTGATTCTCCTTCTGAAAAATCAAATGGTGTTCGGTTAGTTTCGGCCAGAATTGTAATTAGTCAAATTAACACTAAAGGAAATAAAAGTATTGTAATTTGAATATATTTTTGAACTTTTCTTATGTTAATAAAGTTTATTTGTTCTGTAATAATAATTACAGTAATTAAAATTATAATTAAGTTAATTTCATATGAAATTAGTTGAGAAATGGTTCGAATTATTCCGATAAAAGCATAGTTCGAATTCGATGATCATCTTATTATTATAATTGTTACTACATTAAATGCTGCGCATCTTAATATTATCAACACAGCTATTTTTATAAAGCTAAATGAGTATTTAAATGGAAAAATAATTCATGTTAATAAAGAACAAATAATATTAAGTGCTGGGGCTATTAGATATAAAGTAAAATTTGATGAGTAATTTATATTAAATTCTTTAGTAATTAATTTTATTGCATCTGCAATAGGTTGGATAATTCCCATTATCAAAATTTTATTTGGACCTTTACGTAATTGTGAATAACCAATTATTTTCCGTTCCATTAAAGTAAAAAAAGCAACTGAAATTATTACTATAATTATTAAAAATAAAAAATTAAGTGTAGCCAAAAACATTACTAAATGTAGTGTTAAGAAATCTACTTGGTTAAGTTCTAAACTTAATACATTGTATATGTTAATATAGTTTCTTATATAAAAATTTTACTTTTCTAGATCCTTTCGTACTGTAGCTTAGAATTAAATTATCAAAGATATAAACTGACCTGGCTTACGCCGGTCTGAACTCAGATCATGTAAGAGTTAATTGGGCGAACAGACCAATTCCTATAAATTTTTCTTTATAGATTATTCTTAATCCAACATCGAGGTCGCAATATATTTTGTAAATGAGAACTTTTCAAAAATTTTGCGCTGTTATCCCTTAGGTAACTTGTTTTATTTCATATTTGGATAATTTAACTTGATTAATATCATTTTACTTATATTTAAAGATTTATTTATTTAAAAATCTCCCCAATTTAGCAAATAGATCAAGTAAAGCTAGACTTATTTGTTAAGTTCTAAAGGGTCTTCTTGTCTTTTGATTTAATTTAAGATTTTTCACTTAAATATTAATTTATACTATTTTATTTTAAAAAGTTTATTTCACATTATTTCTTTCATTCAAGCTTTCAATTATAAAGCAATTTATTACGCTACCTTAGTACAGTTAATTTACTGCAGCTATTTAAAATTTAATCACTGAGCAGAATCTATCTAAAATCTTTTTCTTTAAACTATGTTTTTGATAAACAGATGGAAACTGGTTAATTGCCTAATTATTAATCTAAATTTGAATTGTATATTAATTTAATCATTTTATTCTACTTGATTATGTTTGGTTTCAATTAAATATTATAATAATTTTGTTTAAAATTTAAAGTTATGTTTCTAAATTTTTATATGTTTTTATATTAAAGATTATCAATTTTATTTAGATAATATGTAGTATTTTAATTTATCTTACTTTAATACTTAACTTTTAAAGCCTTTAATTGTTTAAACTTTTAATTTAGATATTTATTCAGATAAAACAATATTTAATTAAACTAATTTATTTAATAACTAGATATTTAAAACTTGGTTTCATCTGAAATCTAAAAATTTATTTATCAAACCTTTTAAATGGTAGTAATATTAAATTTTTATATATTAGTAAATTTCGAGATATTAGATTCTTCTTAATTTTTAATTAACCCTGATACAAAAGGTATGAGATTATCATCTCCACTTATATTTTAATTATATATTTCTTCTAGTCTTTATTTAGTTAAATTTTTTAAAAATTTAAACCTTAGTTAATTCTTAATTTTAGTTTAATTAATAAACATTTTTTCAAATTTTTAATATTAAAGACAAAGATAATCTAATCATTCTATCAGTGTAATTGATATACTTTTACTTAGTTATTTGTCTTTATTATAAAGACTAGATTTATAATCTAATTTTAATCTGACAAATTAATATTATTGTGTTATTTTAACTAAATCTTTAATCTATGAACTTACTAAAATTAATTAATCTATTTAACTTCAAAGGTTACTGTTTTAAACTCAAGTTAAATTAATCTAATATTACTTTCCAGTAATTTTACTTTGTTACGACTTGTCTTAATTTATATAAGAATGACGGGCGATTTGTACATAGCCTATAACAAATTCAAATAAACAACCTGGTTAAATTTACTTCTAAATCCCTTTCAAGCTTTTATTATCTAGTTTATCATTAAATTAATTTAAATGTAATCCACTTCATTTTCTAATAATTATGTGTTGACTTGATTTTCTGAGTTTAAACAAATTTTAAATAACTACTTTTTAATTTATATTTAACAGCGATATATAAATATATATATTTAAAATTTAACAGATTGTGGATTGTCAATTATAGGGCAGATTCCTCTAGTTAGGTTAAGCTACCGCCAAATTTTTTAAGTTTGAAGACTATCTTTTACTACCTTAATTATCATCTTTTCTAAATAGTAGGGTATCTAATCCTAGTTTTTTACAGAAATCTAAATCTTTATTATTAAGAGCTTTTGAAATTTTAAAAATTTCACTTACTTAAAATTTATCTTTAAATATCTTCTTTAACTTATATAATTTATTTAGACGTGTAAGTTAGTTGACTTTAGGTTTAACCGCAACTGCTGGCACCTAATTAGTTGGTATTTAAATAAATTCTTTTATTAGATTACACTAGTTTCAAAATTTTAGATGTTAAATTTTTATAATATAATATTTTTAAATTTTAATTTCATATACATCTAATATAGTTACTAACTTTTAAACTAAAATAAAATTTATATTAAAAACTTATATATTTTTAACGAGTGGTTATTATTTATTTATCTATTTCAAGTAAACTGATCAAATTTATATCATCAATATTAGGAAAAGTTATTTATATGTTCAATAAAACTAATTTTCTTATTACATATCTTATATATAAAATTATTTAAAATAATGATCTTTCCTTTTAGTTAGAAAAAATTTCATTTCTATTATTAACAATAATATACCTCTTTTTTGGTTTTAACTAATTTTGTACGAAGACTAGAAAGTTCTTAATTATTAAGCCGAAATTAATTGTAAATTTTACTTCTGTACAACTATAAGATAAAAACAGTGTAGTTTTTTTTATAATTGCAACTTATATGTTTTGTTAAACTCTTATCCTAGTTTTATCTTATATTATTCATTCAAATAATCCCACTCATCATTCATAAAAAAACCCTAATACAATAAATAAAACAAGTATGTAAATTATTAAAAATATACTTATCATATTGAACAACTTAAAACAGAACACGAATGGTAAAATCAATATCAATTCTACATCAAAAATCAAAAAAACAATTGAAATAAAATAAAAATGCAGGGAAAATGGAAGTCGCAAAGATGCTATTAAGTCTATACCACACTCAAATGTAGAAAATTTTTCTCGTCTATTAATAGCTTTTTTGTTAATTAATATGTATAAAATATTAATTATAAATACAACTATGCAAGAAATTATCACATATATTGTTCCTTTAATCATTTATCTTATTTAATTTATAATCCTTTTAATTGGAAGTCAAAAATACTGTATATACTAATAAGATTAAGCTGTAGTTTTACTTTTATTTGCCACAGATATAAAATTATATTCCTCATCAGTAAATTGATAAATAAAGAAAGAGTCAAACAATGTCAACGAAATGTCAATATCAAATAGAATATTCAAATCCATATAAATTTACTAGTCTAAAGGTTTTTATAGATAGTTGATTTAATATTGTAATCAGAAAGATTAACCCAATTATTACATGTAACCCGTGAAATCCAGTTAAAATGAAGAAAGAGTTTCCAAATACACTGTCATTGAATCTAAAATTTGAATTTAAATATTCATACCCCTGGATTATTAAAAAATATGTGCCTAATAAGATAGATATTAATAGACTAGTTTTTGAATTTTTAAAATTATTTATTGTTAAATCATAATGTGCTCAAGTGATTAAAAATCCTGACATTAGTAAAATTAAAGTATTTAGTAGAGGGATATCTATAAATCTTATTTGAATAATCAGATAAGGAGGTCAGATTGAACCTGTTGTTATATCTGGTCTTAATCTGTAATAAAAATATATTCAGAAAAATGAGATAAATAACCAGATCTCTGAAACAATAAAAAAGATTATGCCAGAGCTAATTATATAATTAATCTTTACAGATCGTGATCCTTCATATAAAGATTCTCGGATAATATCTCGTCATCATTGAAACATAATTATAATAGTAGTAAAAAAAAAAAAAAAAAAAAAAAGAAGTGAGGGGCTAACTAAAATCAATTTAATTAAACTTATAATGGTGTTGGTAAGGTTAAAAGCAATTAAAATAGGTCAGGGACTATATTTTACTAAATGAAAAAAATGATTATCTATTATCATTTAAAAATTCAATTTTTAGATTTCAACTTTGTCATATTTATATATAAGAGGAGTATTTTTGATATACACCAGATTTAAAACATAGTGTCAGTTTAACTATTTTAATCTTAGAGATATCCTATAATATTTTAGTACCATTGTATTTTGGTTTACTTTGGTTAGCTCTAAATTTAATATCTTATTTTGTTTTAAAAAAAAGGCGTAATTTAATAATATTGTTATATTATAGGGCAACCCCTAGAGATGGTACTTTAATATAGTATAAGCACTGTCCTCCCTCCCCACAAAAGGAGGACAGTGATTATACAGTAAATATATATAAAAATGTATAGAAATAATTTATATAATTATTAATAATGAACATTATTAAATATATAATTTAGATTTAAATATTTACTAATGTTAGTATGTATTAGTAATAGGAGAGTAGAGATAGAATAATATATATATTAATCATTAGCAATAGGAGAGTAGAGATAGAATAATATATATATTAATCATTAGCAATAGGAGAGTAGAGATAGAATAATATATATATTAATCATTAGCAATAGGAGAGTAGAGATAGAATAATATATATATTAATCATTAGCAATAGGAGAGTAGAGATAGAATAATATATATAATAAAATAATTAGTAATATTTAAGTGCTGTACATGAGTTTAGAATGCCTGATAAAAGGGTTATTATGATATAATAGTTAATGTAGCTTTAAAGTTACTTCTAGAGATATGTAAGCTAACTAAAGCTATTGGATTCATATTTCAATCATAGATAATTAACAAGTCTCTTATCTATTGAAGTATATAAAGATTATACTAGTTTACTTGATTAGATGATTTAGGATCATGGGCTGGACTATAAATAATTGATTAATAATTTGATATCTGATGGAAGTATGTCTTGTACTGTTTGTGGGTTTATGTACGTCAGGTAAAGGATATAGAGTCAGTGAAGTAATAATAAGATATTATTTAGTTCAGTCAATCTTTTCTCTTATCATGCTTGTGTTTATTTTATTTTATATATTTAATTTATTTTATTTATGTAGATTTATTTTAATTCTGAGATTAATAGCTAAGATAGGGTTGTTTCCGCTTCATTTTTGATTTATTTTAATTTGTGGAAAACTTGATTGAATTAGATTCTTTACCTTGTCTACTTTAATAAAATTAATCCCATTAATCTTATTATACTATTTATTTTCTACTTCAAGATTTTCCTTTGTTTTAATTAGTTCATCATTTTTTGGTAGTCTACTGGGATTAAATAATAGAGTTATTCAAAAAACAATAGGCTTTAGTTCTATAATTACTGTTTGTTGATTTATTTATAGAATAAGAATTAGATTTAATTTATTTTTTTTTTATTTTATTAGTTATGTAATTATACTTTTTTGATTAGTAATTATTTTAAATAAGTACAGAATCTTTTATATTAATCAGTTCAAGTTTAATTCTATAAATTTAAGTATAAAGATCATAATTTTTATTTATGGATTAAGAATTTCTGGATTTCCGCCTTTCCTTGGATTTCTAGTTAAATGGTTGGTAATTAATTATTTCTGATTACTTGGTTTTAAGTTTTTAGTAAGACTGATGATTTTAGTTTCAGTTCTATCTGTTTATTTTTATTTACAAATATTTTTTTATATTATACTAATATTTAGTAGATACGTAAAATGATATACTAATAATTTTGGTAGATTTGGATTATTAAGATTTCTATTTTTAATATCTTATATTATTCTATTTATGCTTTATTAAAAATTTTAAGTTAAGTCAAACTAATAATTTTCAAAATTATAATTAAACCCATTAGTTTAAGTTTTAATAAAGAAGTATTAAACTTATAATTAAATTTACAATTTAACCCTTTTATCAGGCACTTTATTTTGTTTATCAAGATTAATTTCAATTCTAAAATTGCATTTTAGTGTTATTTATTTAACTATTAATAAAATAAAT